>NC_089754.1:31252383-31254883 GCF_040412425.1 Macrobrachium rosenbergii | reverse complement strand
TTTAAGTAACTATTCTAAATAATAATACAAAGATTGACTATATATACTGAATATTTGTTTTAAACGTGTAAATAAACAAGTGTATTTTTGGCATTGCTAATGTTACATAAATACAGAGAGAGAGAGAGAGAGAGAGAGAGAGAGAGAGAGAGAGAGAGAGAGAGAGAGAGAGAGATGTGTTTAAGGGGAGGAAACTGTGGTTGAGTTACTCTCAGATTTAATCTTGACGAATTTCCCCAAAAATGAATAAATAAATAAAATAAGTAAATAAGCTTAACTTATACAAAAAAAAAGTACAAGTTTCCGGCGTTCATTTAAAAAAATGTTTTTTCCGTAATATTTTCTTCATGAAAACAAGAACAATTGAAAAAAGGAAGACATTTGAGGCGTAACCACAAAGCAAGCGATACACTTACTGCCTCTCAAAAGAAGTAAGGTTATAAGAATCTGGGAAAAACAAAAGCAGGTTGAGAATTCCAGAGCTTGGTGTTGTTGTAGCTGCAGTTACTTTGCTGCTGCTGCTGTTGTTGTTGTTGTTGTTGTTGTAGTATATTCTAAATTTCCTTCATTCACCAAAAAAATTATATTATCTAAGATGTATACTACTGTATTTTTATGCACTATACTATACTACAATAAGACATATTTATCTAAACATCTTAGAGGGAACGTAATTCGTCTTTTCATCTCTCTCTCTCTCTCTCTCTCTCTCTCTCTCTCTCTCTCTCTCTCTCTCTCTCTCTCTCTCTCTCTCTCTCTCTCATTCAAATTCCCTCATTTGACAACCCATGAATATCTGTCCTTTCCGTTTTAATTGGAATGAAATTAAGACTGGTGATTAAGATTCCACGGGACCATTATTATTCTTTCAAAGGCCTTTATTTTTTTCATTTGTTCTCTTTTTTATTTTTTTAGGCTTTGAAGTCAACATAGGCCTATAGGCCTAATGTCTAGGCTGCTGTATCTATCAATATATTTTCTGGCTAATGAGGGATATTAAAAGAAGGGATTTGTATACAATTGCTTTAATCGTCACCTGCTTGGATGGCATGAGCTCTCTCTCTCTCTCTCTCTCTCTCTCTCTCTCTCTCTCTCTCTCTCTCTCTCTCAATCCATGTCTATCAGATATGGAAAGAAGATTTAACTTTCCAGCCATATCCTTTGCATGGAAGTATGATCTTAGTTTACTGATCTCTCTCTCTCTCTCTCTCTCTCTCTCTCTCTCTCTCTCTCTCTCTCTCTCTCTCTCTCTTTTATTATAATTAATATTGATTTTTTTTCTGTTCTGTTATTGTCCCTTGACTTTATCATCACCACCCAAATTTCGATTATTATTATCATATATTAAAATACATGATAATTTTGTAAATATATATAATCTTATATATTTTGACAAAGAAAGTTTTTCTAAATGTTGATAATCAATAATAAGAATAATAATAATAAAAATAATAATGATAATAATCTTTCCTGTTTCATCACTATATTCCTATTACTGATATAGTTAAAATTTGCTAAGTTGAGTAGAATAATGTATTTTCGGAAAAAAAAACTGCTTTTTTATGTCCTTAAAGGAAAATTCATCTTTGAGTCTAAAAGCGGTAGTTTTTTCCCCTGCTGGGGAGTATTTTTCTTACGCTCTTTGTAAAATCCTCTCATTCAACGAACAGGTACATTTTCGAGACCTACTGATTTTGGCCCAGATATTAAAAAAACATTTTTTCCTCTGCTTTTTTTCCGTACTGCTTTTATTATTCTTCTGCTTTTTTTCCCAATGGAACCCAGACCTATTGTAAAGAATACAGAAAGTGTAGCCTTACCCTTTTCGTATGGTTGCGAGCACAGAGAAGGGAGAAAGCTCTACTCTCTCTCTCTCTCTCTCTCTCTCTCTCTCTCTCTCTCTCTCTCTCCCTTCCCCCCGCCCCCCACCCCCGAGACCTCATCATAATAATGACAATATCCGTTACACAAAGGCTTGATAATCCCTCCTCGTACTAACTTGAACCCCTTCCAGAGTGGGTCGCCTTACAACCGCCCAAAAAAGGTATCGGATGCCTTCAACCTTCCTTCAACCTCCTTCTTCCTGAAAGCTCTCTCTCTCTCTCTCTCTCTCTCTCTCTCTCTCTCTCTCTCTCTCTCTCTGAAGCCCTGCTTCTTCCTCTTCTTTTTCTTCTTCTTCTTCTTCTTTTGGTTTTCGTCCTTTCTTCCTTCTAATTCTTTTCCTTACTCTTATCTTTGGTCTTCTTCTTCTTGTTCTTGTTGTTGTTCTTGTTCTTCTTGTTCTTCCTCTTCTTCTTCTTCAGTTTTCTTCTGCCTCCTGCTCGTCTCTCCGTTTCCTCTTTCTTCTTCTTCTTCTTCATTTGGTTTGCTTTTGACCCTATATTTTTCCTTGTCTCCTTCTGTTTCTTTCTTCTACCTGCTCTTCTGCTCTCCGTTTCCTCTCTCTTCTTCTTCTTCTTCCCAATCTTTTATTCCCCTTTTGGCCCTTCTTGCCACAGTT
>NC_089754.1:31239883-31249883 GCF_040412425.1 Macrobrachium rosenbergii | reverse complement strand
TAATAATAATATTCTTTACTTTCCCTCAAGGAGATAAACAACGTATTCCTTGTCATAATGTTTCTGCTTCTTTACTTCCCAGTTACTTACGTTTACTTTACATGCTCATTTATAATTCAGCAGGGTATGATGTGACTTCACTATGTTGGATAATATTGTGCATCTACAATTTATAGGATAAATTTATGATTGTGGTCACTGCTCGGTAAAGGCGGAAATATTCAGGCGTTTGAGGTATGCAATAGAGATTTTACGTGTAAATATTTCTCACGTTTTAAGAGAAATACTTACAGTAGAAAGTAGGAGAAAGAGGTTGAAAACAATAGACAATAAGAAGCGATGCATGAAGGCTTACAGGTAAATTCAATTTGGACTGAAACTATTGAAACACGCGCATGCGCCTTTCGTCCTCCACGAAAATATCTGAAAGCAGAGCACAAAGTCTAAACAAACAACACCAGCAAACAACAAGGAGAGAGAGAGAGAGAGAGAGAGAGAGAGAGAGAGAGAGAGAGAGAGAGAGAGAGAGAGAGAGAGAGAACAGGCCTCGGCTAACTACAAAGGAGAAAAGCCAAAGACTGGACGACGATATATAAAATCCGAGACTGCATTCGACCCTATAAACAGAGAGAGAGAGAGAGAGAGAGAGAGAGAGAGAGAGAGAGAGAGAGAGAGAGAGTTAGGCCTCGGCTAACTACAAAGAAGAAAAGCCGAAGACTTCGAAAGACGATAAATAAAATCAGAGACAGTGTTCGAACCCATAGCCACAATGACCTCCCGGGACTTGTCAATATCTGGGTTAAAAGGAAGAGATGGGCACAAAGAGAAATTAGGGCTTCATTGAGAATAGGACAGTGACCTTTGTATAGACGAAGGGAAAAAGGATTGAGGAAGGCGTGACAAAGGCCCAAAGGTCGCCCCCCGCCCCACGCACCCCCATCAAGAACAGAAAGTAAGTCCCGCTGCGGGAAAAAATTATCCTCGGAAGGGGGAGTGATGGATGTCATCTTCGAATTGAGACGTCGTAGGCTTGAGTTCGTGAGGCAGTGACCCAAGGCCTATAAAGGGATCGAATCGTATAAAGGGTTTCGACTATCTGGATCTAAATTCCTACATTTGGGCCTATTGGTGGCTAAATTTTCCAGTTCTATATATTTTTTTTTTCTCCAATAATTTGTGCTTATGAAAGTTAAGAAAGTTATGAAAGTTACAGGGTTTGCTAGTTCTAGAGTATTCGTCATTTTGTTAGCATGAAAGTATTTTGGTAGCATTAATAATATCAGTAATAATTTTGATTATAATAATATCCTTTATTTCTGCTTAGGTCTGTGCAAAATACAGAGATGACAAAGTAAATACAGTGTGGCACATAAAATTTAGATACGTCAGATAATAAGCTGTATTAATGAAAGGTTATACCCAAACGTTGCTGTCAATAATAATAATAATAATAATAATAATAATAATAATAATAATAATAATAATAATAATAATAATAATAATAATAATGATAATGATAATAATAATAATAATAATAATAATAATAATAATAATATTCAATCATTTTCCGCTAGAGACCATATGTAAATACAAGTCAGGTTCAGTATTTGTAGGATAACGAAAATGCAGACAACAATGAATAACAATCAAATCAAGTTCTTAGTTTGCACCACATGCATCTGTAAAACCTCGTGCAACCAACAAGAAAGTAAGCCAAAAAATGACTTACTCTGAGAGTACGTTTTAGTAAACGTTTTAAATTTATTTTTCTTAACGCTTTATACTTATAACCTTTCTTATCCAGTCGTTTCTCACTAGCAAACACTGTCCCAGGTTCTATCCGCAACGGGGAAATCTGGATACTACGTGAAACAATACTGCAATACTTCCATTACAAACTAATGAAGTATAGATCACCTTTCTTGTGTCTTTTTTTCTTAAGATTAAGTTAGTTTTGTGTCAGCACGGGCCCTTAAAGTAGTACCAATCTAAGGTGAGGGTTTAGGCGTGTCTAAAACCGAAAACACACGTTGCCATATCTTTAAGTTCTTTGTAGAGGTGGCCAAAGTCAAAGCTCTGTATTCTTACTAATCCCCCAGGGAAACATTACCCTAAGGTCAAAACCTATGTCCAGTACAGATTATCCTCCTTTCAGACTCGGGTGAGGGGGAATGCCCACCCAATTGTCTTAGAAGGGTCTGCTGGTATAAGTTTATTTTTCCTTTATTCAGATAAATATTTATCATATGGTGTGTATTGGTATTAAAAATTCAGAGTTATGAAACAGTTCTTTTTATTCTTAACTTATTTATCAACAATCTACAAAAGAGACAAAACTAAAGGGAAATCACGGATATGGTAAATTTCATACATTAAACATTTCTTTATTTTCAGAAGCATTCAAGTAATAAATACAGTATATCTAATAAATAAGAATGATAATGATTCACTTTATTTCAGTTTGTGATCATATACATGTACAATGGTTTACAATGAGAACAATACAGAACAGCGTATAAAGACGAGAGATTTTAAGAGGACTCCTCATCGGAAGACTCTCATCTGAAGAGTCAAGACTTATAATAAATGAGTCAATATATTTGTCTATCAAAATATCTTTTGCTGCATCTTCCACTTGCAATTGCTCGGCGTGTCTTACGGCCTTCTCCCAATTTTCAGGTGTCACAGTATCCAGAGCTTCTTTAGTAAGTTCCGATAGATTTGTCATCTTAAAATTGTTTCGTTTCGCTATGAAACTTTTCACTTGGCCCCAAATTAGTTCTATCGGGTTGTATTGGCAATGGTAGGGAGGAAGCCGAATAATTTCATGCCCATTTTCTGCTGCAATTTTATCTACGACATACGTGGTTTTTATTTTAACAGAGTACTCTTTTACCATCTCTAAAAGTTGACTTTTCAACATTTTCTCTGTTGGTTTCGCACCTTTAGAGATGAGCCACTCTGTAATGACTGCCTTTTGCTTGACATCGTTGGTACTTTTCTACTTTCCTTGAATGATATGGAGCATTATCCATCACAATAACTGAAGCTGGAGGTATGTTCGGGAGCAACTGGCAACGAAACCATTCTTCAAATACTTCGTGGTTCATTTGACGGTGATAATCACCATCATTTTTTGCAGTGAATGTAAGCTCAGCGTTTGAATGAAACCACATGCAGAGCCTGCATGTAGAATTATAAGTCGGCCACCTTTTCCTGACGGCACACTTTAATTCCAGAAGCATTCTCTGATTTATTATCTTTCCAGCATTTCCCCACAGTATAATTCTGGTTAACCCAAGTCTCATCTAGATAAATTACATTTCTTCGGTTCTCTTTGACGTTTTGCATTTTTTCTAGGAATCTTGTTCGCAAGCACTGCACGTCATATCGTTCCATCAAAAATTTTCTACCATCGAGTTTTGCGTACTGGAAACCAATTTCTTTCACTATTTTTCTTAAAGATTCTCTACCACCTTTGAATCCTGTTCTTTCCCTCATTTCAGACAACACTTTGTTAATGGTTGGAATTTCTTTCCTCTCGTAAAATTGGAGAATTATCCGACGAAGCAAACATTTGTCGAAGTCATCCAAACCAGTCACAGGTTTTGATCTTTTCCTCTTCTTTATCTCGTAAACTGGGTTACCAAATAATTCTTGCGACTCGTGCTTTTTACATATTCGTTCAACAGTAGCTTTACTGACGTTTGTTGCCTCAGTTGTACGAAGAGTTGCATTCGCAACATTAGTAATGGGTCCTCTGTTTTGTTTCTCCATTGTGAAGTACCTTGACACATTATGAATAATTTTCCTTGCTTGTCCTTGAATGACTCCCAGTGAGAAACTCTGACCATCCATGACGACTGCAAAGGCTGTATTGTCCTATAATGACAACTGTAGCTCATTATATACCCGTGCGCCTGGCCCGAGACACGAGGTCAGAGAAGTGCATACGAAAGCCACATTTCTTCACTTTATAAGGTTAATGTTAATGACTGGTTTAACACAATTGTCATCGGGCTCTGTGTACAAAAGTCACGATTCAATCATTCTTGGAGCAAATTTATTACTTTCAGTTACTAAACTACTCCCTTTACCTCATTAAAAATGTTAATAGATTGATGTTTGGCAATGCCAGATCGATGTTTGGCAATGCCAGATCAGTTTCAATCCTAACCACGGTATTTGATTTATTTTTTTCATCTTATCCCCGAATATTTTTCTCCATATTCAGTTGACTGTTGTCTTGGAACAATATACACAAGAAAAAAAATAACGTCAAAGATGGAAAAAACATTTTCATACTAAAATTTCTCTATTTACAGAAAAGTTCAGTCAACAAACATCTTTTAACCATTTAATCACATACACACACACACACACACACACACACACACACACACACACACACACGTGTTTGACCTTCAACTATGTTTGCATCCGCTAATTCTCACCTTCACCATAAAGGACCCAGCTTATAAGATTTGACCATTCTTAAGAGATTAACGAAGGGTTATTGTTTAACTGACAGATACAGATGTCAATACTTGACCTGAGAATCGAGATTGTAGATGTGGCAACATGTATGCCACGTTTCGTAAATATGATATTGAAAACTGTTTAAAATATTGATCAATAACAACTTCATACATAAAAATCATGTTTAGTAAATATTTCAGAGTAATTCCACTCAGTTTTGTTATATAACAACGACCTATATTCCATGAAATTTTTCTTAGAATGGAAGTTTGGCAACGCACGTAAATGTCTCTCGTCCCCACAAAACCCTCACCTTAGATTGGTACTACTATAGTGTCGTAAGGCCTGGCATAGACCTCTGGATGCGAGCAACCAACTTGGGCAGCGCGTTGCCTTTGAAGGGGGGGAAATAAGACAATTTTACAGTTCTTTTGTTCCCAAGGATTTTCTGACTTGGAAAACAACAGATTTGTAGTAAAACCAACTGTACTAAGGCACAGGGACAAATAGGATTCTAATAGGATTGAAAAGAAATCCCAGCAGGATTATCCGGGGATTAAATGTGGTTTTACAAATTCGGGAGAGATTTGCCGTTTTCTCGATGGATATCTTTCTGGCGTTTCTCTGTTTTCTTCAATCATTTATAGTCTTATTTTCTAGCTGACCTGTTTCATTCTTATTATATTATTCTTCATGATTTTCTTTTATTTTTTCCCTGAAGCTTGACTTGCACAGTTACTTTTGTTTTCCTCTTACCCAACAGCAACGTAAAATTCTTTTATTTGATATAGATTTAGCAACTTGCATTTTTTTCATTGGAACTCATTATTCATTTAAATCTTTATTTTTTTCAGTGTTTTGTTTATATTTTAACTTGCCTCTTATTGACTTCCCTGGTTTTTTATTATTCTGAAAGTCAGGAATATCTTAATTTTTCCTTTGAATTTTTCCTATTTTCCTTCTCACAAATCATCTCTAAATCAATTTCCTGTGCGGTGAAATGTCTATTTATTATTATTATTATTATTATTATTATTATTATTATTATTATTATTATTATTATTATTATTATTATTATTATTATTATTATTATTATACACAAACTGGTTTGGAACAAGTCATTGAAGTCACAGATGGTCTATGCAACCTTCTACGGAACTGAATACCGATATATGGAAAACAAAACAAACAAAGAAAAAGAAACAAAAAGTAGACAATGGAAAATAAACAAGAAAACAGGATAAGAAAACACAGTAAATAAAGATCAACTTGATCGGCCTCTAAGACCACCCAGCGGCTTTTCACAAAGCACCCTATAATGACCTTGTTTGCGCAGAGGTCACCTGGGGTCACGACGTTCTCTGGCCCGGCTGGACGAAACTGAGCCCCACTGCAGGTATCTATTCTTTCGTTTATTATGGATCGAAGTCAGTGATTGACCTCTATTTTGATAGTCGACGGCCTCCATGATTGATGGTCTGTTGCTTATAAGCGAGTGATGTATCAATTCGGGAGGAAGGTCAAGACAGGTCAAGTCAGGTCAGGACTAGAGACCTTATAGAGTTTTATAGGTACCTGAGATTAAAAGTCAAATCAGGCCAGGACTGGAGATTCTATAAGGTTTTATAGGAACCTGGAATTAAATATCTTTTGGGGATGGGCAGTGATTATTAATATTTATAGTAACACTCACAAATAATGCCATTGACATTATAAAGTAAGGATATGATATGTATTTATCTATTAAATAATATTTGTGAATGGAAAAAGTTACGAGTCTATAAATAAAAAGGATTCATACACGCACACACACGCAAACAGACACACACTCATATATATGTATATATATATATATATATATATATATATATATATATATATATATATATATATATATATATATATATATATATATATATATATATATATATATATATATATATATATATATATATATATATATATAATATATATATATATATATATATATATATATATATATATATATATATATATATATATATATGTATATATATATATACACTAACCATATAGTATATATATATATTCCCGTCCGTCGCTGGTATATCCCATACGGTGGACTTATTATCACCTATATATATATATATAACATATATATAAAATATATTATATATATATATAATTGATATTAAAGGATATATATATATTGTATATATATATATATATATATATATATATATATATATATATATATATATATATATATATATATAGAGAGAGAGAGAGAGAGAGAGAGAGAGAGAGAGAGAGAGAGAGAGAGAGAGATTTTAATGTTCTGCTATTCCTAATTTGTGTAGCTATATTTTCCAGATGAACGGATGTTTTTGAACAGCACAGGTCTTGCTGTATTTTCCTTAACTTATTATCTGAAAAGGTACTGACTGCATATATAATCTGCTCTCTCTCTCTCTCTCTCTCTCTCTCTCTCTCTCTCTCTCTCTCATTTAAAGTAACCTTCTGTCATTTGACGGTACTTCTTGGTTGACGCGTGTCGCCTTAGTCACCATATTTTCTTACTATATAATATATCTCCAGTATTCATTCCCACTGTTTCTTGCTTATTTATAGTCTACTGTCTTCCTCTATGTGGATTTTACTGCCTGTTCACTCGCCCTCTCATTCCCTTAGAGAATAAAAAATATAACCTGCTTATTATTTCCTCGATAAAGCGACTGTACGCACCGCCAAGAAACCCCAAATCGCTTTTCCAAAGACCCTTACGACAATTCCTTATCAAATAAGCCGGAAAATGACGGCACAACCTTGACTTAAAACCGTCAAATCTTTCCAGTCAGTAGCCTCTTTGTTGTAGCCAAATAAAACCGATCCCCTTAAATAGGTTTTCGCAATTATTCCCCGACAAAGTTTCAAAATCCGCGCAGCCAAAAACCGATCATTAATTTCTCCCAAAACGCCGGCACCAACCATATAAATCTCCAGATGGTAGATACGACCTTCAAATCCCGTTAGGAAGATCGTGGTCACGAAATCGCCCGATAAACGTAGACTAATCGAGCCACATCCGAGGCATAGAAAATGGGATTACGCGAATCTTGAAGGTCATCAGAACAGTAGTTAGGAATTTTGCGTTAAATCTGGATCGTTCCTCGTTGTCTTGCAGGCAGAAAGAACTGAAATAAACTTGGAATGATTGACGTTATCCTTAGACTGGAAATCCTGAGAAATGACCACTTTTCTTTGTAAAGTCGTAGGTCTGCAAATGTTTTGGCCATTTTTCGTTAAAAATCGTAAATTTGTGAACGTTTTTAGACATAATATTTTTGGTTTTAATCGTATCCTTTCACAGAGGAGGCTCTCCATTTATCGGTTTAAAGAGAAAAAGAGGAGATGAATAAAACGAAATTCAAATCATAAAAAGATAAATCAGAAACAAGTAAACACTAACACGAACGACAGTTTGGGAAGTAAACAAGCTAGATAAACGACGCCACAGTGCCGGCAGCATTATGATGCTTTAAGGGAAAACGGTAGTTTCTTTTAATCTTACGAATATAACCAACCAACCACCTTACAGTGAAAAAAATTGCAAGACAGTATGTCTGATAATGTAAACACTAATTAACAAGACTCAGGAACCTACTATCCATTTCTGGGGCTGCGAGTCGTCGTTTTTCTCAAATATCTTTCAAACTAATTATTTAATAGAAATGATACTTTGACACAGTGTACAAGTTACCTCCCGCTAAGTTTTGGTAATATAGTGCATTGTCAAATGGTGTTAGTTAAGGCGTTTACTTTGGACTTTTACAGGCAAAGTCGCATGAGTCAGCAGGCCTAAACTACGCAATCGAACGTGCGCTATCCCCATAGACAGGAAAGAGGGGGCGGAGATGGGGAGGCCAGAAAAGTGAGTTGAGGGAGGGATGAGGAGGGGAAGGGAGAGGGAAGGACGGGATAGGGATAAAGGACGTTCGAATGCATAGTTTGGCGATGCTTAGCAACACCATGTAAGTCAAGAGTAAACGCCCTAACTAAAACCATTTGACAATGCACCATATTACCAAAAATTAGCGGGAGTTGTCTTGTACACTGTATCAAAGTACCATTTCGATCAAATAATTAGTCTGGAAGATATTTGAGAAAAACGATGACTCGCGGTCCCTGAAATGGATAGTAGGGGGATCACGGAAGTTATACAAGTAACAATATAACAAAACATATCTCGGCGTTCCGTCTAAATCACGATCAGGAATGCTGATGAGGATGAAACGGATACGTGATATACTTTAATAATGGACACAAACTCCTGAGACATGAGGCATTAATGTCTTCATTTATATTTATGCAAAAGTACTCGGGATCCTTAAGGGTATAGTCGTGCACAATAAATCTTGGAATGGAAGCATGGCGCGAGTGAGGCTAATCAATTAGGTGCCGAATATCTTATTGATCCGATTCAGGTCTCTGTTTGGTCAGGTGGTCACCTATCATTTTAAGGCCAACATTCCTGGATTTAGAATCAATAAAGATTCAACGAGACTAAGCTGTTAAACAAATGGCATGATAGTCTCTCTCTCTCTCTCTCTCTCTCTCTCTCTCTCTCCTTTATATGGGAATGCTTTACAACTCTAGGATAAACACGAATCAGTTTATTCCAAAACTGATATATTATTAATCCTTTCTTCAATCTAACGTATTTACCCAGTAACAGGCCAACAGATCTCTCTCTCTCTCTCTCTCTCTCTCTCTCTCTCTCTCTCTCTCTCTCTCTCTCTTATATAGGAATGCCTTGCAAATGTAGGATAAACTGCTATTTGTTAACCCTATTTTCAGTCTAACGTATTTACCTAGTAACAGACCAACAGATTCTCTCTCTCTCTCTCTCTCTCTCTCTCTCTCTCTCTCTCTCTCTCTCTCTCACTTTCCCCTTTCATCCAGTGACACAAACAACTCTCCCCGTGATCTGATTTCGTTTTGCTTCCATATAACCCAAACGGTGTGACCTCGAGTTTTAAATGGCCCACAAAGACCTACAACCTTCCTCCCCCCCAACCTCCCACACTCCCAAAATTAGGCCTGCCCTGGCTAAGGATTATATACCCTGGTCAGACGAACTGGAGCAGCTGGGCGATGGGGAGGCTATGATAAACAGACCAGTTGAACTTCAGTGTTTTGAAGTTGTTTAAATGGCCCCGTGATATTATTATTATTATTATTATTATTATTATTATTATTATTATTATTATTATTATTATTATTATTATTACTGGTTGGAATAAACAGTCCAATTGAACTTAAAGTAATTTGAAGCTTTTTAAATCGCCCTGTGAGTTTGCGATTATACTTTCTAATTATTATTATTATTATTATTATTATTATTATTATTATTATTATTATTATTATTATTATTATTATTATTATTATTATTGGGAGGTTGAAATAAACAGTCCAATTGAACTTAAAGTAATTTGAAGCTGTTTAAATCGCCCTGTGAGTTTGCGATTATACTTTCTAATTA
>NC_089754.1:31189883-31229883 GCF_040412425.1 Macrobrachium rosenbergii | reverse complement strand
GAATAAAAGTGAAGTGTAATCGTTCCGGAGCCCTTTACGTCGAAGTTTAAATAATTTTGTGCCATATATACTAAAAGCAAGCCTATAATAGTCTCAAGTCTGTCATTCTATCTAACGTACAGACGTAGATTAGAGAATATTGGAGCCACAACACCAGTAAAATTGCGCTGGCCTGGTTTTCATAGATGGCTTAATTAAGCTGACGTTATAGGATATAAATGAGTGTTTATAGCATTGGGCAAATAGGCCTATTGATAGAAGCAGTAATAGCTGAGCCTCTTCTTATGTTGTTTAGTAAAGATAGTACTAAGTAAGTTGAGTAATACTTCAACTTCCGGTCTCTATAGTCTAATGTTAGCTGAAAGTAAGGTCAAGATCTCTGTATATAATGGTTTACATTAAAAAACCGAAAGCAGACAGGCATCGTCATATCCCATAAGGCAACCCAACAGAATGCAGAAGAGGACCCTTCAAAGCAAACACTGCTATTGTTTCATCAACCAACACCCGGTAGGTAATCCACAGTCATTACCGACGCATCGTAGTTCCTAAGACAAGTGACTTGGTAACTCCTATATTTAGCACCGCTGGCGACACGGTTGAAAATCCCATTGAAAATAGACGAAAAAATCGACATATTTCGAACCGTACACTCGAGGCTTTGTGCCAGATGGTCGAGAGTCTTCGGAAAGGACGTAAACAAACCGACCATATCGGCTCATTTCGGCTGATCTCCGCTACCCACCTGACGGTGCGGTTTGCGCCCTACCTCCGCTGCAGTAGGGACTCCGTGGGTTTTATTAATAGGGACCCTCTGGTGAAAATTATGGTCCTCCGAAGACGGAGGCCGCGGAGGGCAGACTTCGGACGAGGTAAAGAGAGGCCGGCGTGGAACACGGGTTGTAAAAATGGACCCCTTTCTCGTCTCGAGTGCGTACATTACCGGTTCCTCTTTTCGTTCTTTTTTTGCTTATATTTTTCTTTTACCTGTAGAAAGGTGGGTGAGTTCTCACCTCTTTTTTTTAATTCTTTTTTTTTACTGGATCTTGCATCCCATAGCTTAGGGAGTAATGGAAACAAATGCAGGTTGCTAACGCAGTTTTCTTTTGTTAAAGCATTGATGAAGATTATATCATTTTAACTGTAGAGGATTTTTATTTTTCTTTATTGTAGGGAATCTAAAGGCAGTCATGTCATATTGCATTAAACAATTTATTAACTTTAAAAACTACAACGATAAATTTGATGAAAATGAAGAGGAGAGTAATTTTGAGTAACTAAATATTGCACCAGGGAAAAAATCTATAACTGAACGCTAAGTGCAATAATAATAATAATAATAATAATAATAATAATAATAATAATAATAATAATAATAATAATAATAATAATAATAATAATAATATCCTTTACTTCAACACAGGGCCATATACAGAGATAGACGACGTAAATACACTCCAGTACACTAAATTGATAACAATAATAATAATAATAGTAATAATAATAAATTTAAATACATGAGATAAAAAAATTAAATAATGAACGCTTACTACCTAACTTCGCTGACAACAACAATAATAATAATAATAATAATAATAATAATAATAATAATAATAATAATAATAATAATAATGTTTTTCTAGCTAGAGATGATATGAAAATATAAAATCCAGGTACAATTCATTAAAAAGAAAACCGAGCAGCAACTCGACCGGCGAAAGAGCCAGGACGCATGCGCGAATCATTACTAGACCTTCATCCCATCTTGGCAAATTAAAGAGGAAGAAAAGAATGTCTATTTACCAATAAAGAAAAATAAAAACAACGCTAAATATCCCAATGCTTTCAGCGTCACCTTTAAAACGTTTGTAGTAGGCCTATCAAATAGCCCGCTACAATAGGCTCGTAGTGGGAGGTCCACTTGATATCAACTTTCGGCGTTGGCAGCCGTCAGGCAACTGAGCTGTGTTGCCAAGGTGGTAGATAAAACGGAGGCTGATTAAAAATAATAATAATAATAATAATAATAATAATAATAATAATAATAATAATAATAATAATAATATACAAAATATAAATCCCTGGAAACCAAAGCAGTGATAATATCCTGTTTTCTATCTATTAATAATAATAATAATAATAATAATAATAATAATAATAATAATAATAATAATAATAATAATAATAATAATAATAATAATAATACAGATCCATTGGGAGACAGATAGTCATTTAAGCCGATAATAATCCTAATAATGATAATAGGTTGAAGCACTTATAAACTAACTTATCCGTCAGACACCTTGGCACATCAACATTCTAAGAAAATTAAAGAAATCCGTACAATAGTAAACATAAGTCATGTCGATTTGAAGGGATTACGGGATCGTAGAAAAATTAAATAATAAAAATAATAATAATAATAATAATAATAATAATAATAATAATAATAATAATAATAATAATAATAAACTCTAAAGAGAGACAGCAATACAGTAGCATTCATAATATAACGCACCATTGACTTTGTTTGTCTTACGTGGCGTACTGTTGCTTTGTTTTTATTTATTTGTTTATTGATTTATCTATTGATTTAATATTTGTTTGTTATTATATTCACTGTTCTCTTTATCCACGTATTCGTGTTCTTCTCTGAGGAAGCTAAGTGTTTTCTTAATTAATGGTTTTTGTTAGGTGTGTGGCTTATAAATGTTTGATTAATAATGATAATGATAATTTGTAATTACTGTTATAACAATAATAATATTACCTTACATTTACCCTTAAATCTACGTAGCACATTTTATTTCAGTAATAAACATAATACCTCATATTTACCTTTAAGTAATGTACTTGATTAAATTCTAGAAAACCATAAAAGATTCTCGGCTGTTTGTTCAGTTAAAATCTGTTTTTTCTCAATGTTTTATGACAGTATAAGTGTAGCCTAAATCTTCCTTTTTTTGCATTAAGAAACAGAGAATTAATTTTAAAAACCGTTCTTAACATCCCGTATTTTAGAAACAAAATGAAACACGTTTCAGTGAATTGTGGATTTCTTGACATGGACTAATTAAAAAATGAAATTTTTGATGAAACAGGAACTCCATGATTTTGGCAAATTCAGAAATGTAATTTGTCAAAATTACATTTCTGAGTTTGACAGGTACAAGAAAATAAAAAACTTATTTGCTACAGTTCATGTTCCCTACTCAATAAACGTGCACACTAAAACAAATTGATAAAATAGATAAATATCAGATCAGGCAGGAACAATTTATTACCAATAGGACCATCCAAAATATCCTGGTTAGTCTCGTCTGTCAATTGTCATGGATTTTCTTGCCAGCATATGTTCCAGTCAAGTCGTTCCATTGTCTCCCGGGAGAATTACCAGCTTATATTAGGGCGTAAAAATATTCTTATATCGTATAGCATGTCTCCTTATCTGCCCACTTATAGTGAGGTGATATAACGCCATTTGTTGTAAGGCGATACGACGACATTTGTTTTGGTGGTTTATAAGGAAATCGCGTAATGAAAAACGCATGAAATATTCAGGAACATTTAAAAATGGCGAATCATGGTAATGGAACAGAACGCCGGCGCGCATCAGAAATGGGAAGTAGTGTCTGCGCATAAATCTGACTATCTTCTTTTCTGGTTTAGTTAGAGGGGTGTAACAACCCCTATTTTTATCTGCCCTCCTTAATTTATTGGAACACGCATAGGTTCATGGCCTTTTGGTAATTTCCATAATAATTATGATAATAATGAATAAAATTTCATAGGCGCTATTTGTCATATATATATATATATATATATATATATATATATATATATATATATATACATATATATATATATATATATATATATATATATATATATATATATATATATATATATATATATATATATATATATATATATATATATATATATATATATATATGTCTGATTTATCATATGCTTCATAGTCTCTTTCGTTTATGTTTTATATATAAAATATTAATTAAATTCTGACATTTTCCAGTTTAACATTTTTTTTTCTTTTGCAATCCAGTCACATTGTATTTAGGAGAGATCGCCACTCTTAAGTTACTGGTAAATATGATTTTTCATAATAATTTGAAAGCTAAATATCCCGCTAGGTTATGATCATTGAATTCCGTAGTGTTGCCAGAATAATAATAATAATAATAATAATAATAATATTATTATTATTATTATTATTATTATTATTATTATTATTATTATCGGTATTGTTAAAGGTTGTTTTACTTTCGGTTGTGGCAATTAGGTTATGAACCCTGTCAACATGACGGTTGAATAAAAAGAAAGTATAGGATCGGTGGCTTCTCGTCCTCACATCTTTACACAATGATTCAACGGATCAGGAAACAGCACGAGATCCTGAGAGGAGGAGGAGGAGGAGGAGGAGGAGGAGGAGGAGGAGGAGGAGGAGGAGGAGAAGGAGGAGGAGGATGAATGAAGAGAGGGCGTGAAGGATAACGGAAGGATAATGAAACACCTCTCTCCCCTCTCCCCCACCGAAGGAGAACAGGAAAAGATCCCCCTTTTTCTGTGAAGGCATAACAAAGACTGCGGGGGCAACCTCAAGGATCCCTCATAGGATTCCGTATCCTTCTCCAAAAGGCGTCTTCCAGCGGAGGCGTCCTTCTCCTCTTGTAACAACAGCCGCGACAATGTTGGTAAATTAAGTGACCGCGTTCGGAAAACTCCTTCTGCCTCGATCCTCTCTGAGTCCTGGGCGGTGGGTGGGGGGCGGTTATACTAAAGGATATTCCAGTGCCCCAGACCTCCAGTCCTCTGGGGAAGGGTATCCTTAAGGATATGCCAGTGCCCCCAGACCCCCAGTCCTTTGGGGAAAGGTATCCTTAAGGATATGCCAGTGCCCCAGACACCCAGTCCTCTGGGGAAAGGTATCCTTAAGGATATGCCAGTGCCCCAGACCCCCAGTCCTCTAGGGAAAAGTATCCTTAAGGATATGCCAGTGCCCCAGACACCCAGTCCTCTGGGGAAAGGTATCCTTAAGGATATGCCAGTGCCCCAGACACCCAGTCCTCTGGGGAAAGGTATCCTTAAGGATATGCCAGTGCCCCAGACCCCCAGTCCTCTAGGAAAAGTATCATGGGGATATGCCAGTGCCCCAGACACCCAGTCCTCTGGGGAAAGGTATCCTTAAGAATATGCCAGTGGCCCAGACCCCCAGTCCTCTGGGGAGGGGTATCCTTAAGAATATGCCAGTGCCCCAAACCCCCAGTCCTCTGGGGAGGGGTATCCTTAAGGATATGCCAGTGGCCCCCGTGGATGGAATTTCACGTCACCCTACGAGGGCAAAGGAGGCGTCTTGCGGTGTCCTTCAATGCCCCAATAGTGTCCTACAACACACCGCAGGACTGCATTCTTGACACTTCATTGACAATGTGAGAGATTTGTGCCTTCGTAACTGTCTGTCGAAAAGCTGTCGGTCAATTTTGAGCTAAAATAGACTCCAGGTAGATTTTGAGAGATCCTTCATTTATATGGTTCCCCGAAATGCGATGTGCTTTGCAATTGCAACCGTATTGACCATATACCATTCTCAAAACGGGTTTGTGTTTACGACGGTTGAAGCCGAAACACGGAATCATGCGAGGTACGAGGTGATCATGTTTAGTAGTCATTATTATTATTATATTTTTATTATTATTATATTTTACGGGATTAAATCCTTTTCTTGCACTCAGTCAGGCTAATCATTCCTACACAGTTTTAACAGAAAAAAATATTTTAATTTCAAGTTGACTAGACGCGAGAAAATACGTATACAGAAATCATCTCAACTTCATATGACTAATAGTGAATTATGAAAAACTGGAATCTTTAATAAAAAAATTAAGGCTTAACTAGAAACTAAACAAAATATTATTTAGGAAAAACCTATACGTATGCCTTTATTGTCAAAATGTACATCTATTATTTTCAAGGTGAACGTTGCAAAACAGTTCTGACCCCATATCTTATTGGTAGGAAGCTCACATAAACAAAACATTATTATTATTATTATTATTATTATTAGCTTACTATGAAAGCTTCCTATGGAGACGTCGTATCTAAATAAAAAAAACGCAAAGAATGGATTGAAGATAGAAAAATACCTAAGAATTAAAAAAGTGACTGATTTTATATTATATATATATATATATATATATATATATATATATATATATATATATATATATATATATATATATATATATATATATATATATATATATATATATATATATATATATAACATAGATACTGGGCAAGTACATATTTTTAAATTCTCTCTCTCTAACTCTCTCTCTCTCTCTCTCTTTTCTCTCTCTCTCTCTCTCTCTCTCTCTCTCTTCCCTCTCCCACCGCCTCCCTCACCCTTCCCCCTCTCTCTCTTCTCCTCCCCTCTCCCCCGGCCCTCAAAAAAAAAAAAAAAAAAAGTAATCGAAAGAAAGCACCAGGGCAAACGGAATAGTGCATAAAATAAATAAAACGAATCTTCACGTCCTCAGGGCATGAAACAGTCGACGAGAGAGAAACCCGGGAGAGACTGGGTCATTGAATCTTTTTCCCCAATAAAATCTGCTGCTTCAAATAATTTTTCTTTCCTTCCCTCCTTCTCTTCATCCGTATAGACGACTTATAACGGTTTTGGGCGCGCGAGACCGCCGCTGCGCTGCGCCGTGAATGCGTTCAGGCAGACAGAAGAAGGAGATTGAAAGTAAATAAAAGTTTTGGGGGTTTGGAATGTCTATAAATGCGATTCAGTGATTCGGTCGAAAATGGGGTTTGGAATCGAAATGCATTTATTCATTCCTGTTGGGTTGTTATTTACTTTTCAAAAAAGTTTTTTTTTTATTATCTGTTTTTTTTTTTTTTATGTTAGTAGGAGATAGTAGCAGATGTATTTTTCCCTGGTGGAAAACCGAAATTTAAGTTTCTCGTGAAAAACAGGTTATTGTTAGAGTAATAAACATTTCTCGGTAATTCATGAAAATTATAATTCCAATCTCAAGCCTTTAATTTTAAGCTGATTGTTTTTTTGTGAAAACTGAATTTTTTTTTACAATAAATAATATTTCTGTCAATCAGTCAATAAAATATATATATATATATATATATATATATATATATATATATATATATATATACATATATATATATATATATATATATATATATATATATATATATATATATATATATATATATATATATATATATATATATATATATGTATACATAAATTATAACTACTGATGGACAGAAAACTATTTATTACAAAAAGATTGAATTTTCACAGAAAAGAATTCATCTTAAAAATAAATGCATAAATATATATACACAGTATATATATATACTGTATATATATATATATATATATATATATATATATATATATATATATATATATATATATATATATATATATATACAGTGTATATATATATATATGTGTGTTTATATATACATGCATACTACACACATATATAAATAGGTAGATATAAAAGTTTGAATTCATTGATTTCAACGAATTATACTCATGGTGCTTGATAAACCGTTATTGTACCGCGAAACGTTTATATTATGTGTTTTATACCTAAATGTCTATCTTCTTTTACACGAAAGTTTATTGCGTTACATCCGCACCTACTCTGTAATTACGGCTGTTGACACACACCAATTTCCGTAATTGGAATAACAGAAATGACGCGAAGTCCAATTTTCCTATTTTAATATCTTATTTTCTTTTTTAGCAAGAATGAAGTTTTTTGCGATATTTTTATTTCATCTTTTTTTTTCAAAGATGGACGAGTTTTTTTTTATTAAAATTACTTTCTCGCAACCACGGTAGTAAGCCTTGTGATTTAGTTTATCATTATGTTTATTTATATATCATCTATCTTTGTTTTTGTAATTTAGCTGGTTTTTTTATATATATTTTTTAACTTGATCGAGGAGGTCTAGTTTAATCGAATGGATTCTTTTATTTGTGTTATGTAATATCTTTATTATATTGTCATATTTATCATGGTTTATTGTATTTTATTTAGAAGAATGAAAACTTACTTTTACGATTCTTTTCAACCTAATTCGAGGTCCAAATGGTCCAGAATCCATCTATAAAGTTTTTATTTCAATTGTATAAGATTGCTCCCAAATTTGAGGCGTCCTAGGAAATTACTCGTACAAAATAAATAATTTTCTATGTTTTGTAACTTTGCTCCCTTGATACGCCTTGTAAAAAAAATTGCATTGTAATTGTCAGTTATCCATTCTTTCTTTACAGCAAAGAGCAGAAAAAGAGAATACGAACAAATGGATAACAAACAGTAATATAAAGGCTTTTACTGAATCCACAGGAAATCGGTGATACACAAAGAATATTGAAAGTTGATGCTGAGGATGTTCATATCTTTATGAACAAAATAAGTATCTTAATTATTTCAATTTTTTTATTGGTGTTGGAAAGGCGGGGTGGGATGGGGTTGGACGTCTTGTGAGAGAGAAGGAATTTGGTGGGTCAAACTACTGAAGCCCACCAATACAAGGTTAATTATTTTGTGAGGACTAATACCGCGACGACACAGAACGACAGAAAAATAAAACGAGGGGAGAAGATAATGAGACGACTTTCAGGGGGACAAAAAGCGACCAAAATAAAATAAAGACGAAGCTGTTATTGTAGTGATTTCGCGTCTCGTAAATGAACGTGACGATAATTCAGCGGAAAATGCTAACGCTGAATGTGCATTCGGCTTATCCTTCTACTTATAGTATCATGACTGTAGAGCCAGGAGCAGAAAGTACTTTATTATTATTATTATGAAAAAAAGAAGTGAAGGATAATGAATGAAGTATGCGTGAGAAAAATGCTTTTCCTCTTCTTCTTATTTTTATCATTATTATTATTATTATTATTAATTGCATCGAGATCGCTATTCGTGATTATAAATAAATAATGAACGAAAAATTAAATGAATGCTAATGAATGAACTATGAATTGAAAAGAATGTTATTATTATTATTATTATTATTATTATTATTATTAGTATTATTATTATTATTAATTACATATTTCCCAAAAAGTGGTAAAATTTGCCAAAAAAAATCCCCGCACCTAATTTACTCCTAAACTAGAACATTGAAGAAAAATAAAAACAAAATAATTTTATACTCAATATCCTATAAACTATAAGTCTGATAATTCTCACGGAGTCACATAAAGTACAGAATGACTTAGTTTTAATTCCAGGCGTCACTGACGTAATTTTAAAACTGGAATATTGGACGTATCATTACTTGACAAACTAGATAGAAAAATCACATAGGCGTGAAGAGCCTCTGTTTGTGCCGTCCTGTCCTCATTAGCAGTTTCAGAACAAAAAGATTCAGCTGAGACCTTTGATTTCACCATGACTTGTTATTAGCAGCTGTGGAGAGAGAGAGAGAGAGAGAGAGAGAGAGAGAGAGATTTTTGTCATGTAATGTGACTGAGCCAAAAGGGGAGATACCAAAGAGAGAGAGAGAGAGAGAGAGAGAGAGAGAGAGAGAGAGAGAGAGATAACACTTGATTACATAGTGGTTAATAGCAGGTTTAGCAGATAGGAAATGGAATTGCAAATTGGCGCGACGTTGCAACATTGCAAAATTCGTCTGCAATTTTATGCAATGCTCCCTCAATTCTGACAGCGTGAAATTCCCTTCGTATATTTCAAAAATTGAAGAATACAAAGCCTTACTATAAGTTGATAGATTGTTATAGATGAGTACAGTACAAAGTCAAATCACTGCAACCATTCTCCTGGTAAATTTCCGAGCCACTCTCCTCCACAGCCCGCAAATTACAACTGTCAAATGACCCATTATTTCCTTCATTCAGTACACGACTATTCAAACACGCGTGAATACCAACGACTAACGAACAACTGTGAAGCTAAAGAAACGCTTTAAAGCCAGCAGAAACTGTCAAAAATCAGACCCCATTCTGGCTGGCCCAGACGATTGTGAAAACTCAACACACACACAACCGTTTCCTCTCGTTTGAACGTCGTAGTCACAAGCATTGAAACTCATCCATCGTAAGAACCCCCTCCCCACCTTCCATTAGAAGTCACATAAACTACCCATTACACAGACCAACAACCGCAACTACCCTTAACAGCCGGTCACATGACCAGGGCGAGTCGGAAGTCCCAGATAATACGGAGCTGATTGGCGTATAGGACGCATTATCACGCCCACGCTACCTGCAGGAAAATCCGCCAATAACTCGGTCGTAATTTCCCGCGACCCGCCAGAGGCTAGCCAGTGTTCGGATAGATTTATGATGGTCCGTGAATGGCAGCGTCATTGGAAACACATTTCCAGAAATATTTATTCTTGGACGTCGTTGTAGGTAAATTTCATACACTGGAAGTACCTTTCTTAAATAATTTGTTTTATTTTGCGTCTCTGGGAGTATATTTTCCAAATTATTTTTGTCTTTTGCTTCACTGGAAGTACATTTCTTTAAAAATATTTTTTACGTCATTGCAAGTATATTTTATATACTGGACGTGCATATCTTCAATGGTCTGTTTTATTTTGCCTATCTGGGAATATATTTCCCAAATTATTTTTGTCTGTTACATCATTAGAAGTACATTTCCAAAATTATTTATTCTTTAACATAGTTGTACATACATTTCACATATTGGTAAGGTCTTTAGGTTGCCTCTCCCGTTGTTCCTTTGTATAAAGAAAATATAAAACCAAACCGAAAGTATTATGTAACATTTAAACTTCTCTGAGAAATCGGGCCAGAAGATTGTAACCGAACAACTATTGAAGGTATTATCTATCACTGAACTAATCAGTAGCAGAGAGAATTTGCCTGCCATGGTAAGGTAAAGTATCATTGGATAGCCAATTCCGTCGGCCACTACGTCAAAAGCACCAGACTCCAAACTGTAAGCAAGCACGAAGTGATATCACCGAATTTTATCGCGAGAAGCGTGAAGGATTTTCATCACCAGATTCCCAAGCATGGTCGCTTCGACAGAAAGCGACCGTTGCAAGCAAGCGCAAGGATGCTGCTCTGTGAAATCTCTTTACATGAGAAGGGTTGCTTTGTATTTATTTCTGTATTTCTTTATCCATTTATTTATTCATTTATTTAGTTTCTATCGCGTCTCGCATGTCTGGATCTTTCTTTATGGTTCGATCTGATTCTATAACCGTTCATTATTGTAACTTTTTTTTCTTTTACCTCGCGTGTCTAAATTTTGGGTAACGTATTGTATATACCTTGTCTATCTCTGTATATGACTCTGAGCATGGATGAAGGATGATATTATTATTATTATTATTAAGAAAATATCCTACACCGTAAATGGAAGATATGTAGTAGACTGTGTTGAGATATATTCTATTCCATTTGAGAAAATGGCCAACATCTGCAAATAAAGAACATGAAACCTTAGAAACAATTTTGCAAAATACCCAAGAAAAACATTTTAAAAAACCACAAAAATTATAAAATATTTGTGAAAAAATTATTCAAAAATAAGGAAGACAAGCATAGGGGAATATGATATTAGAAAATAAAGGAAAAATTGACCATATAATGAAAAATATAAAACTAGATATTCCATTCTTGCCAGTCATAAAAATACAAAAATAATTAAAATTCGTCCCAAAATCATTCGAATATAGAAAACGAGTAATTCTGTTCTTGCCAAACAGAAAACGGGGTCAAAAGACACCTTTGCCGACTGGGTATTCACCACGCGGCACTTCAAAAAGCGAGAGTACTTCTTGCCGTTGCAAGCAAGCATGCAATCAAGTAAGCAAGCTGAGCAAGAAGCAAGCAAGCATGCAAAATACAGGCCAATGTCCCAAAAGAGAAGAGGAGGGGGTTGGGGTGGGGGTAATCCAGTCGGACGAGTTTTCAAGTGGTCAGCGGCGGGAGAGGTTCAGATGCACATTGTATTCTTGAATGGATGTGACGCAAAGAAATTCTCTCTCTCTCTCTCTGTCTCTCTGTCTCTCTCTCTCTCTCTCTCTCTCTCTCTCTCTCTCTCTCTCTCTCTCTCTCTCTCTTGCACTAATGATTTTCGACATCGTAAAGGGAAGTGATAGTTTTTTATTTTTGTGAATGCTTCTCTCTCTCTCTCTCTCTCTCTCTCTCTCTCTCTCTCTCTCTCTCTCTCTCTCTCTCTTTTGCACTAATGATTTCCGAGGTCGTAAAGGGAAGTGGTGATTTTTTATTTCTGTGAATATTTCTCTCTCTCTCTCTCTCTCTCTCTCTCTCTCTCTCTCTCTCTCTCTCTCTCTTCAACTACTTACTATCATCAAAGACGTAGAAGACCTCACGAAAGGAAGAACAACTTGGGATCTCAATTAAAACTTTATTTTAAAGTTGAAATATTACACGAAAAGACTTTTTTTTTTTTCTTCGAAAACAATAAATCAATGATTCTTTAACAAAAAGAGATACAGTTATTATTATTATTATTATTATTATTATTATTATTATTATTATTATTATTATTATTATTATTACTGAAATCTAAAGGAATACGTTTCAGCTTCCATAACGAAAATAATGCAAAAAATACCACGAAATCATGAACTATTCATTCCACAAGATTCCTGGTAAGCATAGATATAAATCCTACAGAAATAAATCCTACACGAATAAATCCTACAGGGATCAGGTCGATACAGAGGTAACTTTACCGGCCAAGGGAAAGGACGAGGAGAGGAAGAATGAATGACTGAGAGAAAGGTAAGGTGAGGTGAGAAAGTTGAGAGGAGAAGAAGAGGAAAGAAGGAAGAAAAGGAGGTGGGAAGAGAGTAAAGAAGAGAATATATAAAGACCATTACAACAGAAAGGAAGAAATGAGAACGGAGAGGAGTGGATGACGAGGGAAGAGAAAAGACCTGGAAGAAACCAAAAGAGAGAGAGAGAGAGAGAGAGAGAGAGAGAGAGAGAGAGAGAGAGAGAGAGAGAGAAATATTTATAGAAATAAAGAATAACTACCTCTTCCCTTGACGATCTCGAAAATTGTTAATGCAGGAGAGAGAGAGAGAGAGAGAGAGAGAGAGAGAGAGAGAGAAATATTCACAAAAAATAAAAATCTAGCACTTCCCTTTTTGATCTCGAAAATCATTGATGAGAGAGAGAGAGAGAGAGAGAGAGAGAGAGAGAGAGAGAGAGAGAGAGAGAGAGAGATTTTACTATTGCACCCCCTGAAGAAGGACCCAGATGGGATTAACCGGTTTTTCGGAAGGCCGCTAAATAGGGCTAGTGTGAACTTCCCGCCTGTGAAGAGTTCTGGGACAGGGGTGGCTACCTGTGGCCACCTGGGGTTCCCTGGGGTTACCTGGAAGGCGACCAGTGCTCCTGGTTTACCTGAGTGACCCATAGAGAGAGAGAGAGAGAGAGAGAGAGAGAGAGAGAGAGAGAGAGATTACCTGGCAGTTGATGCCGCTTTTCCTACCCGTTCCTTCGTCTCGATTCGAAAAGCCACTATACTTTTGCTTCTCCTTCAGTCAAAGGAGATTCAGAGATTCCCAGAGTCTTGGTCCCTGTCGAGTTATTTGAGATGTTTTTTTGTGTCTGGGGCCACTTAGAAATTGTAAGTAGCGTTCGTGCTTTAAATCTGCATCGCTGGTTAAGTGGTTGTATTTCGTTGCTTAATATAGTAAGGTTCACTTGCTTATTTTTTAATATCTTGATATACATTTCTCATCAGATTTCAACTTTGAATGAATTCTTTGGTTTATTTTTCATAGATTAAAGTCTTTCACTGAAAGAAAATTTTTAATAAGCTCTTTGTTCGAAAGTGATAACCAGCAAGTGATTTCATAAGGAATTACAAACTGCAGAGGGAGGTATTGTATTCCATATGGTTTCGTTCGTGCATTAAAATTGTCATATATATCTAGATATAATTGTAATTATATATATATATATATATATATATATATATATATATATATATATATATATATATATATATATATATATATATATATTATATAAGCTAATCTCTCACAACTCCTTCCTCTGTATTTCCTGAAGCATGTATGTATATGCATATGTCAATGTATATATATATATATATATATATATATATATATATATATATATATATATATATATATATATATATATATATATATTTATAATTTCATTCTGTGTAACATTCTCAAATGAACTGTTCTGTTGTAAGACTAAATTCAATTCATAAACAGCTAGCAATGGTGAGATAATTATCAATTCATAATGTCCACTTACTGAGTCATCCGGTAAGAAATTATCCTGAAAAATCTTTAAAAATAAAAAACTATAAATTACAAGAAATTAATAATTAGGATCTTAATTTTACTTACCATGTATTTCACAAATACCACCCTATGCATGCATACGTACGCACAAATACGAGATATGGGCCATACTATTGTTGGTTCTTGTCCTGGATAAGTATTAAAGACCAAAATATTGCCAGCCACAAAGCTTAAACATCTAGTCCTTGCATAACTTTGAGGTGAAGAAATAATTGCAAAAAAATACTTGTTTTAAACAGCGTAAAGTTGCAAGTGTTTAGTCTAAAATAGTATCAAGTTACAAGTTTTTAGTACATGCACTATACAATAAACTACTTCTACCTTCTATGGAAATCTGTCCAGTCCATCGAGTGCTTGAAGACATTCAGACACAAAGTCGCGCTTCTGAGGTTACAATGTACCGGTACCGTACACTGCAAAAATGCCAAAGGAGAAATTAGGAGAGGGAAGGAAGGTTAAGGTTCTTATTATGCTTGAGGGCACCGGTTTTTGGGGAAGGGCGGGAGGTGGGGAACGGGGTGTAAAGACTCGTTTGACAAGTAATGCTAAGCAAATTGCACATGCATTCAAGTACCTTTTGGGGTGGGGGGAATAGGAGGAGAGGAGGGGGGAGAGGGAGAGAGGGGGGTGGGATGGACCAATCACCAAAATAGCCAGAGAGCACGTGTTGCCGCAGGGAACGAGACCGATCAACATCTGGTGACAAGAACTTGTGGGCGCGCAGGGAGGGAGTGGACTCCTTTTTAAAAGCTCTCTCAACGCGATGATGGCTTTGCCCGGGCCATGGGCGGGCGGGCCGGGGCATCCTCGGGCGTGCCCGCTGGAGCCGAACCAAGCATAGCAGCACGTCGTCCATTTACATGTCATTTGCACACACACGGCGGCAGATGACCCTCTGTGAAGACAGCCGAAGTGCATATTAGAACTACGACAACAATTATCCCGTGGGTTTGTGTCTCCCCTGAGGCGAAAATGGGAGGCATAATATTCCTCGCGGTTTGTCGAAATACGCTCTTATCTTGGGGATTTGAATAAATGCTTAAGTTATGACTTGTAATTTAGGCTTTAAAAGACGATAAGAGGGTGGGTTCGCTTTTCAGGGTCGAGATGTAATGAATGTAGTGGCCAGTTATTATCTCAAACTTTTACTTTTTTTATTTTTTGTAATTTCTCGTACGAGTGTCGAAGAAATGTCTCTCTTTGAATATCTGTGGTTTCCTTAAAAGTAACGACAGACTTCCTTTTCCTGCTTTGGTGGGTATGGAAAAGTATCATTACTTAATTTGCTTTAGTGTAGTACTCTTACTGTGATGTCTTTCCGAAATTAGAATATAACTTTTTTTATTTTAATCGTAATAATTAGCAATGCAACATCTGAGCGGAAAACATGGAATTCTAAAGAAATTTGAATTAACGTGAACAGTAAAATTTGACTGATAAACCACAAATGCGCATACGCACTTACATACATACATACACACAAATATAATATATATATATATATATATATATATATATATATATATATATATATATATATATATATATATATAAGTCATATATACAGTATATGCATATTTATATACATACACACACACACACACATATATATATATATATATATATATATATATATATATATATATATATATACATACATATATATATACATACATACATACATACATACATACACACTCCCACACACACATATACATATATATGTGTGTGTGTGTGTGCGATGAAAACCATTATAATATTATAATGAAAATCCGTAACAGGATAAAAATAATTGTTACATAAATAGAAATATTGCCTGCTTTTTCTGTGATTAACCAATGTTGATGATATGCCCATAAAACGAATTTCATGCCTTCCTTCTTATTCACTCACAAAATAATAATTCGAAGCACTTGCCTAATGATTATATCTCGTAAAATTAATATACTATAGTTTCAACTGAAAAATTTATGTATTTTACAAAGGTAGCTAATATTTTGATAAAGCGTGATTATATATGAGATTATATTTTTCTCATAAGAATTTGTCTTTAGGTGAGAGTTGCATTATATATATATATATATATATATATATATATATATATATATATATATATATATATATATATATATATATATATATATATATATATATATATATATATATAAAACATTATCTAAACTCTCATGGTAAACAATCATCATTACGATTTTATTGTAAGGACATATCCAATAGACTTACGTGAAATTTTACACACATTCAATTCATTGAAGGACATTTCCTTTTAATTTTCAAAGATATTTACATTTTTAATCTAAAAAAAATTGGGTCATATTTTTTATGTATCTCAGGAACGGAGTCATTTCTTGAAGTGATAAATTTTGAAAACATAAACAAATTTATTTTAAAAAGATATTTACATTTTTAATCTAAAAAAATTGGGTCATATTTTCGTATATCTCAGGAACGGAGTCATTATTTTAAGTGATAAATTTTGAAAACATAAACAAATTTATTTTTTCTCTCTGCGTTTTCGTTATAAATGAGGAGAAGAAGCGAACTAATTTTAAATTTTCGAGTTGAAATGAGCAAAAATAAAAATTAATAATAATAATAAAAATAATAATTGGTTATTAAAAATATCCGAGCGTCTAGAAAGATTCGTATCATGGATTTTTTTGAAAGGGCTGGTCCCACAGAGGCATTTATGGAGAAATTATACTCGGAATGCAGTTGGAGTAAAAAGTGGAACGCAGAAATACCTATAAGGAGTACATAGCGTATATCTTTGCAAATGGACTGCATATCACTAAATATTCATCCAAGCGCCTGCTCAATCAAGCAAGCAATCAAGCAAGTATTCGACCGCTGCATCACAAGCAAGCTAGCATGTATTCAACGACTGTACCACGAGCAAGCAAGCGTGCATTTGACCGCTGTATCACAAGCAAGCAAACAAGCATATATTCCACCTCTCTATCACAAGCAATAAAGCGCGTATTCGACCGCTTTGTCACAAGCAAGCAAGCGTATGTTCGACCGCTGTATCACAAGTAAGCAAGCGCTTATTCGACAACTGTTTGATAAGCAAGCAAGCTATATCCGACAGCTGTACCACAAGCTAGAAAGCACGTATTCAACTGCTGTATCACAAGCAATCAAGCATGTATTCCACCGCTGTATCAAGAGCAAGCAAGCACGTATTCGACTGCTGCAACACAAGAAAGCAAGCATGTATTCCACTGCTGTATCACAAGCAAGAAGACATGCTTTCGACTAGTGTGTCACGATCAACAGGCAGTCAAGCGTGTATTCAACTGCTGTATCACAAGCAAGCATGCTTGTATTCGACAGCTTTATGACAAGCAGTCAAACAAGTATTCGACCGCTATATCACAAGTAAGCTAGCATGTATTCAACCTCCGTATTACAAGTGAGCAAACAGGTATTCGACTGCTGTATTACAAGCAGGCAATCATTTATTTGACTGCTGTATCACAAGCAAACAAACATATATTCGACCGCTGTATCACAAGTTCCAAGCAAGACCGCATGTATTCGACCACTGTATCACAAGCAAGCAAGCACATGTATTTCACCTTTGTACCACAAGCAAGCAAGCATGTATTCGACCACTGTATCACAAGCCCCAAGCAAGAAAGCGCGTATTCGACCGCTGCATCATAAGCAAGCAAGCATGTATTCGACCGATTTATCACAAGCAAGCAAGCATATATTCGACTGCTGTATCACAAGCAAGGAAGCATGTATTAGATCCATATATCACAAGCAAAGCAAGCATGTATTCGACCGCACTATCATAAGCAAGTAAGCACGAATTCGACCGCTGTATCAAAGTAAAAAAAAAGGACTTACTAAAACTTCATGCTCCTAACAAGAAAACATAAAAGGCCAAATCGGTGGTGCTTAGTGGTTGCGTTCGTTTGTTCCCTTGTCTCCAATCCAGATTTGGCTTCGCAATTCTTCGAATTTGCTCGAGAAAAATACGAATTTATTTGGACAGCTCTGCACTTAACGAGGAAGAGTGAGTGAGTGAGTGTGAGAGGAGAAGTCGGGCGTATTTGTTTTTGTCGCTTCTGCTGCGCCGTTGGAACAGCTCTCTCTCTTTCTGCCTGTTTTATACATCGCGGCTTTTTCTGTGAGCATAATAGAACTCGCCTTTAACTCTGCGTCTTGTTAACCTGGCTTAAACGACTCGGCGTGTTCGATTTGATAACGAGTGATTTTATTTTGTTCTGAAATGTCGAATATTGTGCCTGAATTCTGAATCTACCTGTAGTCTCTAGCTGAAAATTAATCGTACGTTATTATTATTATTATTATTATTATTATTATTATTATTATTATTATTATTATTATTATTATTATTATTATTATTATTATTATTGCCCGTAATGTTGAAAATTGCACCTGAATTCTGTATCTGCTTGTTGTCCCTAGCTGAAAATAATTGTTTTATTATTATTATTATTATTATTATTATTATTATTATTGGGGCCTCCTCCAGTTTTGACAACCAATCCAAATCACCTAAAATATTATTATTATTATTATTATTATTATTATTATTATTATTATTATTATTATTATTATTATTATTATTATTATTATTATTATAAATAAATAAAAAAATGACCTCACTTTTTCTTGCAAATCATAAAATATGGACCCGACATGAATACTCATATTTTGAATAAGTAAAGAGATAATAAGCTAACCGGACAGCTAAGATGAACTCGAAAGCTCCAGTTAATCTTCTTAAGCTTCATGGCAATAACTCGCCGCTCAGAGAAGCTGGCCTCGTTAATTTAACTTTATATGAATGTTTAATCGATTTTGCTTTCGTGCAGAACTTAATAAACATTACTTATGATAGCATGGATAATATATTCCTCAGTCGTCGCGCTGAGTTTATTTTGTACAATGTTATATGTTTTTTTCCCGGTATTGTTTTATTTTTGTTTAAAGGAACAAAATCACAAAGATACGGAACGAAAGACTGTTTTGGAAATTGGCCACGCAAGAAAAACGAAAGTACAGCCAAACTTAAAATAACATTTATAAAAAGAACAGTGAATGTTAAACAATTAAACATCAAACGTAATGTGAGACTCAGAAGTTAACCTTCAGAACGAAAAGTCTTAGGCTAATCGAAAAGCATTTAGAGATATATTGGAATAAACATAGATATTTAATTGGAAGATAATTCTAGAAATTATTTGGATAAACAAAGATATTTCATGGAAAGATAATGAAAGGTGAATGAGTAGGAATATCAGAGAAATGAAGTAGAGGAATAATAAAGGGTTGGAAGCAAAGGGACTGGGGAAGATATTTGCAAGGGGGTGATAAAAGGTAAGGAAGATAGAAGAAGGAAGCAGGCGTTGATAAAAAGAGAGGGAAACAGAAGAGAAGGAAAACAGCAAATGGAGATGGAGATGGAAGAGAGCAAATGGAAGAGAGAGAACAGAGAGAGAGAGAGAGAGAGAGAGAAGGAAAGTAGAAACGGGAGATAGGAAAAAGAAGAGATGACAGAGAGAGAGAGAGAGAGAGAGAGAGAGAGAGAGAGAGAGAGAGAGAGAGGTCATCTTATGGTTTATTATTATGAAGAAAATAGCATATTTCATCTTTATTACTAAAAAGAAAAAAGAAAGAATACGCGGAAACTGGAGTAAGACAGAGACAAGAAATTGAAAAAGGAGAAGAACAAGAAACAAGGAGAAAAGACTAGGACTAAGAAATTCTCAGTAAAAGGAAGTATGAATTTCCCCAGAATTTCCACGCAAATATCAACAGGTAAACACTCGCCAGATATCGCAAATTTAAAGGAAGTGATAAAAAAAGCCCAAAGTTAACTTTTCTTTCGCATTTTTTTTTAAGAATTTTAGGAAAACAAAGATTCAGGTGTGAGTGGCATTCTTTTTCTTTCGATTTTCTTGCCAGGATTCGGGTGAGTGGTTTTGCATTTATTATTATTATTATTAAATAACATAATACACACATATATATATGCATATATACATATACAAATATATGTATGTATATATATATATATATATATATATATATATATATATATATATATATATATATATATATATATACATATATATGTGTGTGTGTGTGTGTGTGTGTAGAATCTACTGGTCACTTTTTTACCAGACGCAACTGTAATTGCAATAGCCGCAATGCCCTCTTAACTTCTCGAATTCTTCGCGCTTTTTTGGATACGCTTGTCACTACAAAGCCTTAAGATCCAAGTGCAAAAAATATGAAGAAATTATGATGTCCGGCAGCGGGAAACGTGATTACTTGGGTCTTAAGGCTTTGCAGTGTCAAGCTTATCCAAAAAAGCACGAAGAATTCGAGAAGTTAGAGGGCATTGTGGCTATTACACACACGCACACACACACATATATATACATATGTGTGTGTATATAATGTATTGATACTGAAGAGATAACATAGACATGGAAAAATTAACTACAAATAATAATAATAATAATAATAATAATAATAATAATAATAATAATAATAATAATAATAATAATAATAATAATAATAATAATAATAATTCAAAATTATCAGGATAAATCTAACTTTCCAAAACAAGTTATATTTCAGTGAATTATCCACACTTCTGAAACTCCCACATCCTCAACATCAGAAGGAAATTAACCGTACACAATTTTAAGGAATTATTAGCTTTTTCTGCGATTTAAAAAAAATTGGAACCAAAATAGCTAATTGGAAATTAGTTTCTGTTTCCAACTGACACTACTTCATTGTTTATGAAAACATCTGTTTCAGTTCACTGTATGGATTTCTTTTTCATTTCACCTGCATTTTTGATAAACTCAAAAGAATGATATATCTTTCAATCTAAACTAAAGCACACGATAACATACCGTGCGATTTAGTTGAGGAGCGAATAGAGAAATAATAATCATACTTTCTATTACATGTGATAAAAATTATAACACTGAGGATATCAATAATAACACCATTACTCTCAGTATTTCCAATAGCTCAATCATTGCTAGTTATGATACCACCGACATTATTGCCAATGATGATAAACAGAATAAAAAAAAAAACAAGGCAACAGTATTGCATACCAAGAGCCTACCCACGTAGAACGCCACACCTGAACTCGCGAGCTTTGATGCCAGGTAAATAATCAAGCAAACTATAAATAATCTTTTTTTTTTCCATGCCACGAACTCCGAGAACCCGTAATTCTTGTCTGATGGAAACTCTGTTTAAGGCTAACGAGCAAAGCAAGCGGAGTACGAGTCACGCTCTCTCGGTTGCCAGATACCGTTGGTTAAGCTTTGTTTTGCGTCAAGCTTTCAGGACCTTAAGGCTTTGAAGGTTGAAAGATTTCAGACGTTAAAGTTTTCTGGGGATTAAAACTTCTAGGTCTCTATGCTTTTAAAGCCTCAGGCTTTCAGGGGTTGAAAACTTTCAAGGCGTCAAGCTTCTAGGGTTTTTTTAGAGACTGAAAGCTTTCTCAGGCTTAAAGCTTCAAGGTGCTTAAAATTTTCAGGGTCGTAAAGCTTTCATCAGCTTCAAGTTTTCAAGCCTTCAAGCTCTTAAAGCTTTTAAGGTCTTAACGCTGTCAAGGGCTTAAAGCTTTCAGGGATTGGAGCTTTCAGGGATTAAGGGTTCACGGACTTAAAGCTTTCAAGACTTAAAGCTTTTAGGGACTTGAGGCCTTCGGGTCTTAAAGCTTTCAGAGTCTTGATGTTTTCTGGGCTTAAAGGTTTCGGGCTTAAAGTTTTCAAGCGTTCAGGGGCCCAAAGTTTTCAGAGGTTAAAACTTTAAGGGTCCTGAAGTTTATAGGGCTTAAAGCTTTCAGGACTTAGAGCTTTCAAGGCTTAAAGCTTTCAGGACTTAGAGCTTTCAAGGCTTAAAGCTTTTAGGGGCTTAGAGCTTTCAAGCTGTCAAGACTTCAAGCTTTCAGGGCTTAAAGCTTTCAGGGACTCAAAGTTTTCAGGGCTTAAAGTTTTCAGAGACTCAAAGCTTTCAGGGGCTTGAAGCTTTCAAGGCTTTAAATTTTCAGGGCTTAAAACTTTTAGGGGCTCAAAGCTTTCAGGGCTTAAAGCATTCAGGGGCTCAAAGCTTTCAGGGCTCAAAGCTTTTAGGATTTAAAGCTCTCAGGGTTCTTGATTTTAATCAGGCAGTCAATTTCATCCATCTCTGGAATTCTTAAGGTCTTCTTTTTATTTATTAAGTTATTTAATACGGAACTTTCATCAGCAAACTTTTTTATCACCCGTCTCGAGCTCCTCACTCTAAAATAGTATGGAGTCCTCAGGAGGCAAGAAAATATATGAAAGGCAAAATTAAAAGCTAACTAAGAAATTTTAAAAATTACAACCGTATACCAAAACATTTTATCTAAATTTTATTCATTTTATGGCGTCTTAGTTATTCCAAGGCCTTTGAGCAAGTTGTACATGTATTACATATGAATAAATAACAATAATAATAATAATAATAATAATAATAATAATAATAATAATAATAATAATAATAATAATAATAATACTAAATTCTTGACTTTCGACCGTACACTTCCTCAAAACTATCAGCTATTACACTGAAACCAGCCAAAATCAAGAATTTTGTTAAATTTTCCATTTTCCTTCTTTTACAATCAGATTTCTAGGAAGACTGAAAAAACACGTCTTTCGATCGAAAATTCTACCACGCTTGACTGAACATCGAATGTGCTACCCAGTTTCTGTCGCTGGGCACCAAGAGGCAAGTTCACGGCCTTTCTGGGTATAACGTGACCTTGATTTAAACTGGCAAGGTTTTGGTACTTTTTGGTACTTTCTGTCAGAGCAATTTGGCTACGGTTTTACAACTGGATATTGAGATGTCGTTAAGATAATTCATGTTATTCAAGGTACTGCAATGGAATGTAGATTTTCTGCGGTAAATTTTGTATTTATTTTTTCAATTTTTTTTCGATTTTTATAGGATTTTTTAAAAATTCGTTCTCAAGGAATTCTTGGAACGAAATTCCTGCATGCGTGTCGGCAGGATTTCAGAAAATCCCATTGATTTTCAGGAGAAATATCAAGGACAATGAAAGCCTGAGAAAATTTACAATGATTTAATTTCTTTGAGGAATTCCTGACGTCTATAATGAATACGTTGATAACGAAATCGGTAATTATTCCACTTTGAATCAAATTCTCCTAAACGGTTTTGATTAAGAAACATGGTAGGTTATGTTGCATTTCCCATTTAATTTTTACAGCGAAGATAATAATAATAATAATAATAATAATAATAATAATAATAATAATAATAATAATAATAATAATAATAATAATATCAAAATTAATCCTTCATGCAATCATATCGCATTATTATTATTATTATTATTATTATTATTATTATTATTATTATTATTATTATTATTATTTTGCCAAAATAACCAGAGACAAGTTTAATCATTTTAATATTTTTATAACCAAAAGAACAAGAAACATCCTACCAAAACCTAAATGCGCCATTATCGGAAGAGCTTCAGCACTTCTAAAAGGTATTATTATTATTATTATTATTATTATTATTATTATTATTATTATTATTATTATTATTATTATTATTATTATTAATTTCTTTCAAATGAACACCACATTCTTTGGAAGCTTGAATTTCAAGTCAATGGCCCCTATAAGCTTGTTCTTTATGGTTAGTTATTATTATTATTATTATTATTATTATTATTATTATTATTATTATTATTATTATTATTACAGGAAATAATGCCCTTACGATCGCAATGCTGGTAACGACACCCAAGAACAGTTGGATATAAATAAAAAAAAAAAAAATCAAAACGCTGCCAATCACAACTCGATTCGTCGTTTGGCGTAAAAAGCAGTCTTACGTGAATTCCAAAACAACTGCGCATGCGCAATGCAAAGAGAGCTATTCGCCAGCACTGACGGCGAGAACAGATGTCGAACAATCGCGACCGAGCTCAGAACGAGTTCTGGCATTGTTGCAACAAAACCCGTCTCGGAATGCATGCAATCTGGCCAATATTTATAGACCCTCGGGTCAACAACTGGCCTCCCCTACAAGCCTTTGAATAACAAAAACATGCTTTTCTGGCGTCGCTATTTAGCAGATGTTTCACGTGGTGGACTCATGCAGACGTGCCAAGGTTGGCAATGGGTTGGTTTTAACAAGATTTTTGCGTATGCAAATCAACGCTTCTGCGCCTGCGTATATGGGCTACGCCTGTGAACAAGGACGTTACAGTATTCTTATGTTTTTTTATACGTATAGCCCAAGCATTGAAATTGAAAGCAGGATTTTATCAATTGCTTTGGAAAAACTGCACCAAACGTTGAAAGCTTATCTCGAAATTGATTGATTTCACGAGATTTAGATTTTAAACCCAAGCACTGTGGCACTTTCGGCCATGCAGAGCTTCAGATAGTGAAAAGAGCGAGTTGGAGTGGTTGAACAGCAAGATAAGACATCCTGAAAATAAAGGAGATGATGTACAATGATCCAGAGGTGGAACTGACATAAATGTTGGAGAGGGTGGACGGCAAGAAGGGAGAAAAGAAGTAGGAATGGAGGTAAAGTAAAAACTAAAAGTGGTTGCAGCTAGGGTCGAGGCGATGCAGCAAACACCATTTCAGTAACGCCTACAGTGCACCACGTAAGGTGCACTGACGGTACTACTCATCCAAAGAGTTTTCTTGAAGTTGCTTGTTGGACTTACCATCTTTACCTGCACACAGTTGAGAAAGGTGAAGTTACACTTATGAAACCTTTTACGCTACAGGACTTGTACGTCCGACTGTCTAGCAAACGGATAACGAATTACTGCGATAATGGAAAGTGACATTACATTTTTTGTACCCGCATAAGCAAGGGAATTACTGTAATGCCGATACAATCCAATCCTGTCAGGTATTTACATTGCAATTTCAGTTCCTTCCAACTGGAAGAACCTTTCCCTGGTCATTAGTTAAGCCTTCTGTGAAATCAGTTTTTACTGAGCATTCTCTTCGTTGAGTGATTACGCGGAATCTATTCGTAATAACCTGATTGGATAAACATGACGTGTTTCGTGTGTTTTTTTCCTTCTATCTCCTCCTTTCTTTCCTTTTAAATTAAGTTGGCATGGTAGGTTTTATAATCCTGGCATTGACAATTTTCCTTGGTCGCTACCTGTAAATGTTTGAAAATTAAAGATGAATTTTGTTTGATGAATAAATTTCATTTGAAAATTAAAACTAAGTAAAATAAATCTTTTTCTCCATCACTTTTTACCTTCTATGATTTCATTATAGTTGGGTACAGAAGCTAGCTTCATATTTTGTCATCCTTTCCTAAAATGAAAAGGTTTAAAAAAATTAAGGAAAATCATTCCGATCATCATAATATATTTTGATAAGAAATATATATATATATATATATATATATATATATATATATATATATATATATATATATATATATATATATATATATATATATATATATATATATATATATATATATATATATATATATATATATATATATATATATATATATATGTATGCATATATGTGTGTGCGTGTGTGTGTGTGTGTGTGTGTGTGTATATACTGAAGACATACTCCAGCTATATATCGATGTGCTTGGATTAAACTTATGACAATATTTTACTTTTTAAACTTAAAGATCCTTTTAATATTTTTATAAAGTAGGGAACAAACGATACCTTTGCGCTTATAAGTTATCATAAAGATTAAAAGATACCCCAGGGCATGTTTGACACATACCAACGATATTTAATAACGATACGAATCTCTCTTAAACATGACGAGTGGCATTCATATAGTTTCATAATTTGCTAAGTATTTTTATTTAACTGAGTATCAATTAAATGTTTTATTTCATAGTACTTTTTATTACCTTTAGAATAATTGAGCATTTAACGACGTTCAGGTTTCTGAATATTTTAAGTTTTCATTTTTAATGTAATGCTGTCATGATATAGCATGTTTTCAATTTTTCACTAATTTTCATAAATGTGGAAATGACTGATGCTTCTTTAGCTTCTAAGGCATGTTTGATACATGCACTTGAAATAAAAAAACTGATTTAATCATTAACTTTATTATATATTTATTTTTAAAATGTTCAAGTTATTAAAACTGACCCAAATTTCGTATAATATATAATCTCACATTTTGTACTACTGAATTATTTTTTCATTGTACGATTAGTAATGGAATTTTTTTAAAATTAACTTTCATGCAACAATTTAAATTAATCCATTTTTCTTTTATTTTCTTATATATTAAATTAAGTTTCCATTTTTTAATTATAGTGCTGATTTAAAAAAAAATTTAAACACTTTTACCATGAGAAACTAATTAAATACAACCATTTAACCATTTTCTTTACTTTTCATGTTAAATTGCCCTTTCATTTTTTCGTTCGTAGTGTTTGTTCTGAAATAAAACTATACATTCTACCACAACAAATTAAAATAATAAGTCCATCCTCCCTTTACAAAAAAACAAAAGCAAACACGTACACTTTTACCATAACAAATGAAACATATAAAGCAATTTGTCCTGACAAAAACACAAAAAACAAACACGTAGACTCCTCAACTCGTTCCCTGTCCTAACCCTCTCGATTTGTCTACAGCATATCCCTAGTTTTCTTTCTTTTTCTCCTTTTTTTTTCTTAACTTCCCATACCCCTTTGCCCTACCAATAAACACCCCTCCCCTCCCTTCCCCTCAACATCCCCCCCTCCCTCTCTCCGTCTCCCCACAACAGACATTAACCCTTTACCGCACATTACTCTCTTCGGTTGCCAGATGTCCCTGGCTAGACCGGAACTAGTGTTCAAGTACCTTTAGCTACTGTGGACCTTCAGAGGGGTACTAGTCTGGCGTGCTTGAGTTTAGTGGTTTCGTTTTAATTTTTTCTTTATTATCGTCGATGTTTTGGTCATTAATTGCTTTTTAATTTTGTTATTGTCAGTGTTTATTATTAGAAGCGTTGATGGTAAATGGTTTATTATTATTATTATTATTATTATTATTATTATTATGTTATTATTATTATTATTATTATTATTATGAAGACTGAAGTGGCTAAAATTTTTAAGATGGAAAAAGCTTCCTTTAATGGAGAATATGTATAAATATATAATTATATATGTATATATATATAATTATATTTATATATATATATATATATATATATATATATATATATATATATATATATATATATATATATATATGTGTGTGTGTGTGTGTGTGTGTGTGTGTGTGTGTGCGCATGTGTACAATTGTGAATTTTCTTCACTCACTATCATTATTGCTATTATTAATATTATTGTTATTGATCTAACAGTAATGCTTTATACATTATTTAATAATAATTTCTTTGGTGTTTCACTGACGTTTCGCATATGACTTCATTGTTGTCCGCGGGACTAACATAAACTCTTAATAAATCTCTCTCTCTCTCTCTCTCTCTCTCTCTCTTCTCTCTCTCTCTCTCTCTCTCTCTCCATATAGCTCTAGGTCAGGCAAAGAGAGAGAGAGAGAGAGATTTCCGAATTGAGAAAGGAAAGCTTTGAGGAAACTCTCTCTCTCTCTCTCTCTCTCTCTCTCTCTCTCTCTCTCTCTCTCTCTCTCTCTCTCTCTCTCTGCCTGACCCTAGAGCTATGTGGGGTTTCGTTTAATTTTTGCTCAAAGCTTTCCTTTCTCAATTCAAAATCTCTCTCTCTCTCTCTCTCTCTCTCTCTCTCTCTCTCTCTCTCTCTCTCTCTCTCTGCATAAGCTATATGGGTTATTGTATACGTTTTGCTCCTAATTTTCCTGTCTGTCTGTCTGTCTGTCTGTCTGTCTCTCTCTCTCTCTCTCTCTCTCTCTCTCTCTCTCTCTCTCTCTCTCTCTCTCTCGAGAGAGAGAGAGAGAGAGAGAGAGAGAGAGGTGGGGGGGGGAGAGAGATAGAGATATAAATGCAGGGTACAAATGTCAAACATACATGATATAAAACATATGAACTATCAGTAAACTTTCTCTGTCTGTCTGTCTGTCTGTCTGTCTCTCTCTCTCTCTCTCTCTCTCTCTCTACTCCGAGGTAAATGCAGTGGTAACTCCCGGAACATATGTCAGACATACGGATTGGATGATAGCAGGGTCTGTCTAGAGTCCGATTATGGGAAGGTAGGTATTCCTCTCGTCGAACCTTCAAAGGTCAGGAATTGAAATATAGCTTCAAATATCATTTATGAGGAGGAAAATAGGTTCAGTGACGTTCGTATTTTATATAAGTGTGGGATTTTGCATTCATTTTTGAGGTCTTATTCATCTTTGACACCTTTTGTCTTTGTGAAGGTGGTTTGATGTGAAATTTTTATACTTCAAAATGTATTATTTGCATTTTCGTACCTTATTGTGGATTTAGCATATATACATACACATATATATATATATATATATATATATATATATATATATATATATATATATATATGTGTGTGTGTATATATATATGTGTGTGTGTATATATATATATATATATATATACACACACACATATACAGTATATATATATATATATATATATATATATATATATATATATATATATATATATATATATATATATATATATATATATATATATATATATATATATATATATATATATATACATATATGTATACATATTTCATACCTAAGAAGTCAAAGATCTATATGTATGTATGTATGTATGTATGTATGCAAAGTCCTTTCCAATTAATATGCCTAGGTCAAATAGGTCCCTCTAAATAAAACAGACATCATCAGGCCCGTTACGACTGCGCATTGCATATCCAGTGCTTATCTTCGCTTCTTAGTTTGGTCACGTATGTTCCAAATACCCAATTCTATCAGCTTATTTAATGGCTCCTCTCACAAGCTGTTCCTGTTAGCATAATCTTATGTAGATATTTATCTGTTGTTATCTTTGGATCTGCCGACACGGATTCTACAAAGTCAGTTTTTATTTGCTGACAAAAAATAAAGAGAATGAGGTCACATTTATTTACTTTATCTTCGTCAGTATCAGGCTCACTTCACCAGCGAGACACTCGAGATCGATTCTCTGTGGGTGATAAATTCTTGGTGATTTTAGTTATGCATGATGAATGGACAAGACAAGTTGTCTTTCGCATATAAATGGTGATAATTACTTCTAAGAGAGAGGTGATTCATCTCGTATCTACTGCTTAGCAACTTAAAATTAATTTTTTGACTTTTTCAAGTTTCAGAACTTTCATAATATTATCATGGAAGAAATATGACCTCAATATTTTCATCTATTAAGATAATTTTCATTAGGATGTTGAATTTTCTTCCGATATCAGCCTTTCAATTTTGAAATAATCTTCGTGAAAACTGGTATGCGGATTTAGGTCTGTATCTGTTTGTATATTTTTGGGAGTTGAAAGTGTTTGTTAAGTTTTCCAAGATTTCTTCTGTAAAGCTTAATAAATAATTTTTCAGGTCTAAAGAGGGGTAATTATATAAAATGTTTACTTAGCTCAACAGAAAACGAATGGAAGCCTGAGGTTACAAAATCGAGAAGGTTCAACAATTCTGGATAATACATTTCGTAGACTTCTTTTTATTTTAACCAGTAAGATTTAAACACACAACCATACAACATACGCAAATTGGCCACTTCTTCTTCTTCTTCTTCTTCTTCTTCTTCTTCTTCTTCTTCTTCTTCTTCTTCTTCTTCTTCAGCTTTACCCATTTCTATATGGGGTCTCTGCTTCCTATCAGCCTTCTCCACCTTCCTCTGTCAGTGCATCCTGACTTCTTAAACCTTTCTCCCACATGTCATTTGTTATTTTATCCTTCCATCTGAACTCTGGTCTTCCTCCTCTTCTCCTTCCCCCCACCTCCGTGCTCATACCCCTTTTACACACATGATCTTCTCTCCGCATAAAATGACCAAATCACTAGTCTTCTTTCCTGGGCCTTCTTCGATACTTCCCCCACCTTAACTGTTCCTCTAACAGATTAATTCCTGACCCTATCTTTACTTGCGACTCCAGACATCTATCTCAAATTAATTTAACCACTTAAAGCAACATAAATCGGCAAGATGATGATATGTTCAGCGAAGCTCACCAGATATGTCGGTCACTCAATGGACTTTGTCGCTTGATTGTGAGAACCATCTGGTGGACGCAGATCACTTGCCCAGAATTCTCGACAACACTCCTTCGAGCTGGGTTACCTATTTTTTTTTTTAAACGGATTTCTTTCCATATTTAGAATATTCGCTGCCAAGGGCAACAAACAACAACGCCTCGGTACGTTCTTAACTCAAGGGCTTCCGTTGCTGGTCGTCTCATGTGCGCCATGTGTTTTCTGGAAAGTAGATTTATTAGCACGTGGGGTAAACTGGCTTTTGGAAATGATAAGTGATTCTTTTTTCATAGCTGTGCTTTGTATTGTTATATACTCTTACATTTTTCACTATGTCTCCTTCTGTAATCATTTGCCTGGGTCAGGCAGTATATCAAAGAATGGAGAGAAAATTGATTATCAGAACGTCAATACATTGCTTCAGAATCAGTGAAGGAAAAGAAAACATGAATGAATATTTATTTCCAGCAGATCAATTTCCGTTTTGATTCTAACCCAGTCCTGTCTTAAAACTTAATGGTTTCCTCGTGTATTAACAATGTCATTAACGTTATTGACATAGTCTACTTGTTTTAACAAGAGTATAAAACATTCCTCATGACCTAATATACAAAGAGAACACCTAAAGATTACGAGACACTCAGCTCTCAGAAAATTAAGAGGTTCCAGGCAACTGGATTCCATGGAACCCCAAACGGTAGTCATTAGCATGGTTATTAACATATTTTACTTGTTTTAACAATAGTATAAACATTCCTCACGACCTAATACACAGAGGGGAAACCTAAAGAATATGATCCAGTCAGCTCTCAGAAAATTAAGAGGTTCCAGACAACTGGATTCCCTGGAACCCCAAACGGTGGCAAAAGACTCGTTATCGTCACCTTTGGTGGGGTATTGTACCCAGCGAGCTGGAGGTACACATAGCACTTTGGGTACAGCAGCTCTCAGTCACTGGCTGCTGCTGCTGCTGAGGAGCTGCCTGGAGCGAGCCTGGAGCTCCAGGGCTCGAGGGCTCCGAGGGTGAATGACTGGAAGCGGCTCGTGCCTCCTCGCCTGGATCCTCCGAGCCTGGAACATCTGGCCGATTGGCAGTGGCTCCGGAGCGGAAGTTGCAGTCAAGGACACCAACCACAGCAGAAAGAGGGGGAGGAGGAGGAAGGAGAAGAAGAAGAAGAAGAAGAAGAAGAAGAGAGAGAGAGAGAGAGAGAGAGAGAGAGAGAGAGAGAGAGAGAGAGCCCTCCCTCGCATAATTTTTACCTGGGTAGTCGCTTTCCTAGAGACTAATGATACTCGGCTGACTTGATTGCGTCGGATAATTTTCAGGTTTTGCGGTCTATTAAGTCGAGTGCTCTCTCTCTCTCTCTCTCTCTCTCTCTCTCTCTCTCTCTCTCTCTCTCTCTCTCTCTCATCTCCTCTCTATTTAGCTAAAAGAATCTACTAATAGTTAATTTTGCAGTTTCATTCGTGGATGATATATATATATATATATATATATATATATATATATATATATATATATATATATATATATATTATATTTATGTATACATACACTTTGGATCAATTACATTTTTATTTGATTTTTCATTTATCTCTTAAATCCCTTTTATTCTATATGTATTGTATTTTAACTCTTATTTCGTTGTTTTGTTCGTCTTTATCTCACACTGGTACATCATTCTAAGTATTATTTAGATTGTATTATTTGTATATGATAATAATACTTTACGTGGCAAACATTTACAGCACATACTGGAAATAATGTATTCATAATCTTAGAATTTCAACTACATACTTTAGCTGCAATCGTGAATTTTCCATGTATAATAATAATAATAATAATAATAATAATAATAATAATAATAATAATAATAATAATAATAATAATAATAATAATAATAATAATAACCCTTGCCATAAAATACCCAATCACTTAACTTACATAAACGTCGCGCTATTTCAACCTCTGAGAGGCCGAGGCAACTCAATAATTACCCAACGCAGTCGTCAAAAACGAAAAACCCAAGACCTCACTTAAACCTAGCTCTGTTTCAGCCTGTGAGAGGCCGAGGTACCTCGTTAATTACCGAACGAAGTCGTCAAAAGCGAAGCAGACGACGCATCTCACAATGTCATATCCCTACGTGTCTGCCATCTGCTTACACAACAGCTGGGTATGAGGAGCTAGGCTCTGGACGTTGCTATGCAACGCATGTTTCTCTTTGCTTGTTTGCTGAGAGAGAGAGAGAGAGAGAGAGAGGCAGTTTAACAGATTGGTATATATAGAGAGAGTGAGGAGAGGATCGAATAGGTAGACAATGATGCAGAGAGAGAGAGAGAGAGAGAGAGAGAGAGAGAGAGAGAGAGAGAGAGAAAATCAGATAGATAAATACAGAGACAGAGAGAGACAGAGAGCGTTACTAAAACAATGAGAGAGAGAGAGAGAGAGAGAGATGAAACCAGATAGATAAATACAGAGACAGAGAGCGTCACTAAAACAATGAGAGAGAGAGAGAGAGAGAGAGAGAGAGAAAACAGATAGATAAATACAGAGACAGAGAGAGACTGAGAGCGTCACTGAAACAATGAGAGAGAGAGAGAGAGAGAGAGAGAGAGAGAGAGAGAGAGAGAGAGAGAGAGAGAGAGAGAGAGAGAGAGAGAGAGAGAGAGCAGACAATGAAACAGATACTTAGAGACAGGAAGGGGACAGAGAAACAGACACCAGGCAGTTTGTGACAAATTACCCCACTTGATAAGTCCATTCGATTCCCATCAAGATAAAATTAATCTTTATTTCCCCCCAAAATAAACTACTCGTGCACTGAGGCTTGCAAGAATGAGATAAAAAAAAATTAAATACGTTGTTTTTTGTGTTGTCTTTTTGTTTTACTTTCGTCAGCGAATAAGCTTTTTTTTTTAATTTTATTTTGTTTTTGATGGTTGAATTAACACATTTAAAAGACGCACAGACGGTCCAGGAGTTCGATTGTCAATCAGTTAGTGTACAATGAAACCAATGTCATTCTTCATAATGCAACTGAAATTGGCTCTTAACGAGCTTAATGGACCTTGAGCTTTCAATTTACGGTTTTGCGTAAGATACATACGCGCTTGCACACATACATACTTCATCTCCTTTATTCTCGGGATCTCTCTACCTTGCTGTTCAATCACTCCAGTTCCCTATTTTCGCTGCCTTAAGCGCTGAATGGCTGGAAATGCCCCAGTGGTTGGCTTTGAAGCCAGATTTTCACAAATCAAATCAAAGCTGGTTCTAAATTCTTGAATTCGCTGACTCTTTCCCTACTCCCAGGTGGAGTTTCCTGACTCGACCAATCTGAATCCTCTTTGTACTCGACCCAAGGTCATTTGCATGAGGTCACGCATGATAATTTTGCACCATTTGACCTATCACCAGCGAATCCGTACACACCTCGTCACCCTCACCTGTGTGACATCCAATTACCCTTGTCCAAAAATGAAGCGGTCTCTGGGGGCTTACGATATTAGTCAAGGGATTTGAAATATAGACCAAAGGCCAAGCATCTGTGACCTATGATGAGGTCATTTAGAGCTGAAAGGGAAACTGAGAGTAAAAAAGGTTTTCAAGGTGTAACAGGAGGAAAACCTCGCAGTTGCACTATGCAACAATTCTCAGGAGAGGGTGGAAAGTAAGATGGAAGAAGGAGAATATGAATGGAGGCAGAATGAAAGGAATGAAAGGAGTTGCAGCTAGGGGACGAAGGGAGCGTTAAGTAATGCCTACGGTGCACCGCGTGAGGTGCGCTGACGGCACTATCTTCTTACGGGAATTATTAGCCATGCATGCATCTTTTGCGAGGCACCGTCAAAGCACTGAATTGACTGGCGAACAGAAAATTAAATGAGTTATCCTTAGGTGATCACACGGCAGGCGAGGGGCTGCGCTCCCTTAAAAGGATCCCGGCGAATACTGAGTCATGTTAATGTAGAGTTATTTATTCTGAGGTCGAGAAGGCGCCCGCACTCTTTGCATTAATATGAGATGACTCTTTACCTTTATTTTGTGGGGCGGGGGGCCTGGGCTGCGGGGGGCGTAAAGAAAAAGCACATGGTGGTCTTCGTTGTAGGTTTGGTAGCGAAGACAATTAGCGTTTTGGAGTTGCTGGTTCAGTTAGTAATCAGGTTTTAAGATTTTCGTTTTATGAAAGATGATGAGTTTTGAATTTTGACTTTCTTAACAAAACACAAAAATCTTTTATTACTAAGTTTATTTATAAAAGCTGCTGGATTTTGAATTTTGACTTTCATAACCAAGCACAAGAATCTTTTATCATTTAAGTTTATCTGTAATAAGATGTTGAATTTTGAATTTTGACTTTGTGAACCAACCACGAAAATCTTTAGTTATTTAATTTTATGAAAGACACTGAATTTTGAATTTTTGCTTTCTTAACCAAACACAGAAATCTTTTATCTTTTAAGTTTATTTATAAAAGACGTTTGATTCTGAATTTTTTATTTTATGAACCGAACACAAGAATCTTTTATCATTTAAGAGTATTTATAAAAGATGTTGGAATCTGAATTTTTACTTTCTTAACCGAACACAAAAGTATTCTATCACTTACCTTTACTTATAAAAAAATGTTGGATTTCGAATTCTGACTTTCTTAACCAGATCCAGGAATATTTTATTAAAAGCTAATGTACAAAAGATGTTGGATTTCGAATTTTAACTTTCTTAACCAAACCTAAATATCTTTTATCATTTAGATTTATTTATGAAAGATGATGGAGTTTGAATTTTGGCTTTCCTAACCAAACAGAAGAATATTTTATCATTTAAGAGCATTTTTGAATTTTCTGCCATGGTATTCATTAGTAATGATTAAAGCTTCAAAGACTCCGGGCGAATCTAGATCCTGTCAAAGGACGCAAGGACCACAGGTTGTCCACCAGCGGGCCCCCCCCCCCCGGTCCCCCATTGTCGTCCTCCGGACACCACGCCCTCCTTCACCTCAAGCTATCTTGGCCCCCTTCCCCCAAAAAAGGGGTCACTGACTCAAAACTTCCTCTTTCTCGGCTAACATCTGTCCTGGCTTATCCTGCTTCTTAAAGCAAGTTTAGTGTGTGTGTGTGTGTGTGTGTGTGCGTGCAAGCAATGCATGTAGAACGTGTGCGCATGTGTCTGTGTGTGTATGTGGCATATCATCAAGCTTGCTTGCTTTTGTCTCTAAGTAATTGCCATCTGTCCTGCTTTTGTTGCATCTCTTAATTTTATATACACACACATATATATGCTATATATACATATATATATGTATATATATAATATACATATATACATACATACATACATATATATACACACACACACACACACACACATACATATATATATATATATATATATATATATATATATATATATATATATATATATATATATATATATATATATATATATATATATTATATATATATATGTGTGTGTGTGTGTGTGTGTGTGTGTGTGTGTGTGAGACAGAGAGAGAGAGAGAGAGAGAGAGAGAGAGAGAGAGAGAGAGAGAGAGACATGACTATCACCGGATAACCAATACTCCTTAGGAGATTCAGCATTTAACAGATTACAATTCAGTACAGTCTCTCAGTCTGTCTGTCTCTCTCCTCGAACACACACTGAATTATCTGGGATCTACTTACCATATAAGTATATTATTCTTATACTTAGTATGGGGGTAAATTTTTTGTTTTTTTGTTGATAAATTACCCTGTCTTATTGAAGTTATGAAAACACATAAGAATTATTATTATTATTATTATTATTATTATTATTATTCAGAAGATGAACCCTATTCATATGGAAAGAGTCCACAGGAGCCACTGACTTGAAATTCAAACTCCCAAAGAATATAGTGTTCGTTTGGGAAGAACTAACAGAAGGTAATAATAAACTAAGAAAGAAGTGATTATTTATTATAAATCCACCGCAATAAAGAGAAAAAATCCAGAAGTTTGCATAAATTATCTTAATTCCATCTCATCATCTTACTAATTATAGATCATGCATTATCTTAGACCTCCCCTTTTCCACATTTGACCTTGTTTCGACCCCAGAGGGATAAAGCTTATGGGCAGAAATTTTGCAATATGCCCTTCGATAACAAAGCAGCTTCCGTAATTGGCCAATTATTCCTCGTGGGGAAAAAATGTAGGGTTAATGAGTAGCCTCTGTGGGACGATATTCAGAATTCGGGAAAAAAAAGTAGGCCCCCTCTTACCTCAGGTGAAGACAGGTAAATTACACGTTGTTAATCGTGATCCAGGTGGTACGTTTTGACCACCAAAGACTTTCACACACACACACACACACATATATATATACACATATATAATTCATATTTTTTAAAATTACATGCCTATTCTCGTTACAGGATTGATTCCGGTTTTCAAGAATTATTTTGGGGTGAAGCTGCTAGCCACAGCCCTTATCCAGCCATGGTGGTGGGTCATGGGTCAGAAGATATATATATATATATATATATATATATATAAATATACAGTATATAATATATATATATATATATATATATATATATATATATGTAATATACAGTATATAATATATGTACAGAAGATATATATATATATATATATATATATATATATATATATATATATATATATATATATATGTAATATACAGTATATAATATATATATATATATATATATATATATATATATATATATGTAATATACAGTATATAATATATATATATATATATATATATATATATATATATATATATATATATATATATATATATATATATATATATATATATATATATATATATATATATATATATATATATATATATATATATATATACATATACAATATATTGATTTCTACTTTTACTGTTCAGGAAAAAACTTAACTTCATAGATTTATGTAACCCTGCCCCTTTATAAAAAAAAATGCATATGATATTAGCAGAGCGACAGTTGCCCCTTCCCTACAGCTTGCAAGTAATAGGGAGGAAACAAAGATTAAAGCAGATACAACAAAAAAAACAAGAACAACAAAAACAACAACCGCAGCAGCAGGACAACAACAGCAGCAACCTCCCCCTCACGGACGTTCATTAATAAACATTTACTCAAGACAGAAAAAAACCTAGACAGTGATTAAGCAGAAAAGAAAAATCCCTCCCCTGTTGTCTGACTGAAACCACACAGCTGGGACCAGAGGTATATAACTTATTGACAGAGCTGATAACAGAACATGGATAAAGCATGACTTTCCAGGTCCGTTTTAGACGGGGAACGTAACAGAGGGACGGGGGAAATTGAAATAGAGGATGGTATGACAGGAGAAGAATAGGCAGAATGTAACAGAGGGACGGGGAAAATTAAAATGGACGATGAAAGACGTGGAGAGGAACAGACAGAATGTAACAGAGGGACGGGGAAAATTAAAACGGACGATGAATGACGTGGAGAGGAACAGACAGAATGTAACAGAGGGACGGGGGAAAATTAAAATGGACGATGAAAGACGTAGAGAGGAACAGACAGAATGTAACAGAGGGACGGAGAAAATTAAAACGTACGATGAAGGACGTGGAGAAGAACAAACAGAATTTAACAGAGATGAAAGACGGGGAAAATTAACAGAGGGACCGAGAAAATGGACGATGAAAGACGCAACAGGGGACCGAGAAAATTAAAACGGAGATGAACAGACAAAATGCAACAGAGGGACCGAGAAAATTAAAACGGATGATGAAAGACGTGGAGAGGAACAGACAAAATGCAACAGAGGGACCGAGAAAATTAAAACGGACGATGAAAGACATGGAGAGGAACAGACAAAATGCAACAGAGGGACCGAGAAAATTAAAACGGATGATGAAAGACGTGGAGAGGAACAGACAAAATGCAACAGAGGGACCGAGAAAATTAAAACGGACGATGAAAGACATGGAGAGGAACAGACAAAATGCAACAGAGGGACCGAGAAAAAAATTAAAACGGATGATGAAGGACGACAAAATGGAGAAAATTAAAACGGACGATGAACAGACAAAAAATGTAACAGAGGGACCGAGAAAATTAAAACGGACGATGAAAGACGTGGAGAGGAACAGACAAAATGCAACAGAAGGACCGAGAAAATTAAAACGGACGATGAAAGACGTGGAGAGGAACAGACAAAATGCAACAGAAGGACCGAGAAAATTAAAACGGACGATGAAAGACGTGGAGAGGAACATACAGAATGTAACAGAGGGACGGAGAAAATTATAAAACGAACGATGAAAAACGTGGAGAGGAATAGACGTGGAGGAAAGGGGAAATTGAAAATAGATGATAGCTAGATGTGGGTAGGAGTAGACAGTGTACTTTAGAGGGGAACTTTGGGGGATAATATGACGGAAAAAAAATGACGTATGTCATAAATAGACAGGGTAGGCTACGTAGCAGATGGACGGAGAAAATTGAAACAGATGATGGTAAGACGGGGGACGAATAGACAGTATGCACTTTAGACGGGAAACGTTGTGGGTAACATGACAGAAAGAAAGATAATATATGAAAGATTAGACAGAAATAGACAGGTTAGAACCATAGACAGATGTAGTTGGAATTGCTAGAACGACTCTTCTTGTCCCTCTCCTCCCACTGCCAAACAGAGAAATCAAAGAAAAAACAAAGAAAAAGAAACAAGGAGTAATGCAAAAAACGACAACGGATAGAAAAGGAAAACAAAAAAGATAAAAACAAATAAAAAAGACAAAGAAACGGAAGGGTAAAACCATAAAAAAACAAAGAAATAGAAACAAGTAAATAATTCAAAAAACCAAACCCATTATATATGTAATTCAGAAAACGGAAAAAGAGCTAGAAGACAAAAAGACAAATAAATAAATAAATAAATAAATAAATAAATCAGTTACATAAACAAACGACAAATAAATTAAGCAAACCAAGAGCAGACAAATAAAAAAGACAATAAAGAAAAGGGAGAACAGATGATTTGCTCTTTAAGGGGACGCAATCGACACGTACGAAAATGACCATGGAAGGGCAGATATCTTGATGAGCCAAGGATAGAAGAAGAGAGCAACTGGGGTATTATGGGTGTCTTGGGGTATTGTGGGGGTACCGGGGTATTGGGGTACTGAGGTACTTGGTACTTAAGTCCGGATATGCTATGTCATGGACCCTACATTGCTAATGACAGAATGGAGGATGTGGAAACGTGTGAATCGAGAAGGAATAAATGGGAGTGATGACAGTAGGGAGGGTATGGGGAGAGATAAAATGTTACATAAAAGGGAGCGATGACAGTTGGGAAGGTAGGAGGAAATATAAAAGGTTACATAAATGG
>NC_089754.1:31142383-31184883 GCF_040412425.1 Macrobrachium rosenbergii | reverse complement strand
ACAAAAATAAATAATAATTCGAAGTCACTGATTAAAAAAAATGTTGGAAAAATAAAAATAATAAATAAATATTTATTTTGATATTGCAAGGAAATGAAGGTGTACTTTTATAGTCTAGAGAATTTGTAGTGACAAATCAAAGTTAGGAATTCAAAAAGTTAAAAAAATTTGAGAATAAATCAAAACTATGAATAAATATCTATTTTGGAGTTAGTACAATTGATAAGAAATTCAAGCGAAATTTGTAATCTGAAAGCGTACCCATAACAGAAATTAGAGGTGGTTTAGCGTCCTCTGTTCAAAAAATTAATTAAGCAACAATATACTTTATCGCGTGGAGAGAGATCTAAGAGAAATATAATTGTGAAACTTTTTGATAAGAGAAATTATAAATACTTTAGAAATCATGGAGATCTTTACCCGTTCAAAAAGGGCTTAAACTTCGTATTCACTTCCATAGAGGAAAGAAATGAGAAAAGAAAATTACCAAGTGATAAAAATGATTTAATATAATATAAATTCTGGTGTGGACGATTCCGTGAACAAAATTTGAAATCCATGAACTTTATACAGGAAATCAAAGATTACTTAGAATTACTAAAAAAGTAATAAAAACAATATTTTATGTTTGGGGTGGATGAAACTTTTGAAAAATGACAGAGATCCATAAACCTTCGCATAACGGAAGCCAACGATTACTTAGAATTACGAACTGATAAAAAAAGGTAATTAAAAGGCAGTGAAAACTCGGTTTAAACTGTAGAGAGAGAGAGAGAGAGAGAGAGAGAGAGAGAGAGAGAGAGAGAGAGAGAGAGAGAGAGAGTTTATTGAGATTTTATATGTTCAGGTTAAACTGGTTAGAGAGAGAGAGAGAGAGAGAGAGAGAGAGAGAGAGATTTTTCCTGAGAGTTCATATGTTCAGAAAGAGAGAGAGAGAGAGAGAGAGAGAGAGAGAGAGAGAGAGAGAGAGAGAGAGAGATTTTTTCCTGAGAGTTCATATGTTCGGGTTAAAGTGGAGAGAGAGAGAGAGAGAGAGAGAGAGAGAGAGAGAGAGAGAGAGAGAGAGATTACTGGTAACTGATTTGTTTTGTTTTACGTATGTCTGACAAATGTCCAAGAGTTACCTCTGCATTTATGTTGAAGGAGAGAGAGAGAGAGAGAGAGAGAGAGAGAGAGAGAGAGAGAGAGAGAGAATCGCAAAAAAACAACGACTTAACGAGAATTTTTAGTAGCGCATAGCCGTCATGTCAGACATCGGAAAAGGAACGTGTATCCCGACATTCAAACTCGAGAGATATAACCTTCTTTATGACATATATAACCTTCTTTATGACGCGAAGCGCCGATTAACACGATTCGGGAGGAACCGTAGGGAAGTCTAAAGAAGAGTATAAACACTGGTATATGTTAATCAAGAGAGGAAAGATAAAAAAAATTAACGGTCGAAGTTACGGTCTCGACGATAGCCTTAAACTTAATGTTTATTCATAAGCTTGATGGAGGTTAAAATGAGCTAAGAAGTTCTCTCTCTGTGAAGTTTTTTGATGCTAATTGGAAGTTAATGAAATTAAAGGGGTGTGGAGCTCTCCTAATGAAAGAGCAGGGGACGGAGGAATTCTTGTTATTGGGGAATTAGGTTTCGTGGATGTTAATGTTATGTCAGAGGAATGTATTTGCGAGATGTGTGGTAGAATAATTTGTTTATATTACACATGGCGAGGAAGAACATACACACATATATATATATATATATATATATATATATATATATATATATATATATATATATATATATATGTATGTATATATATATATATATATATATATATATATATATATATATATATATATATATATATATATATATATATATATATATATATATATATAATATAAACGTATATCAGTATCTACATAATGGAAATGCATATTATGTCCTCAATGAATAATTAAAAAAGCTACGGTGGCGTAGGTATGATGTGTAAATTGTAACGATAAAATTAATGTATTTGATTTACTGTTTATATCGGAGAAGGCATGCAGACGTGAGTCATGACATTCCTGTATCTGTAAACATATATCTATACAATCTGTAAATATACGGAACTGTGTAAAGAATATTTAATCACGTTTGAAGTGAAGAGTTTACAAGATACATGTAGAATTGACAGAGCAGAAAAAATCTTAATCAGCTTTACGTAAAATTTTGCATACAAGATAAAAATTATACTTTGAAAGTGAACATAAGATAAAAAAAAAATAAGGTAAAGAGCTTCTGAATGACTATATAAAAAAAAAGGAGAAACAGAATACCAGTCCACGGACGAGCTGTCTCTTCTACAACCTGGCCTTCTGTTGCAAATGTCTGAGGGGTTAAAAATGGGATAGGCCCACTCCCTTACATAAACACACCCAGATCGTTCCCCTGTCACGTTGCAGTTGGGCCTAATGGAAGTCTTGTTGGTTCTTCGTTAGCAGAGGCCTACTAGTGTCTTCTGTAACCTCTCCTGTAACCGGATACAGAGACTGGTTGCAAAGGCTAATGGAAGACCTACATAGAGTCAATGTTGCAAGGGAGCAAAGTCTGACTCCTGTATTTACCTCGATTTTAAGAGAATGGCGCCCTGTCTCCGTCTGGGATGAGTTCGTACGAGTTTGTTGCGTGTCCTTGAGATGTTCAAAGACATTTACGTGACTTGTCCGCATTTCCTTTTCTAAAAGTGCATGAATTCCTCAGGAAAATTTCTAATTTAATGTGAATTTTAATCTAAATTTCAATATACCTAGACTATCAACTAATTTTCGAAAGATGTTCTAGGTACGAGAAAAACGCCGTTTATTTATTTTTTTTCTTTTTAGTACATTTTAGATGAAATTTCAATTTAAATTTCAGTCTATATGTAGATTACCAACTAACCACCGAAAGATGGTCAACATGCAAGAAAAACAATTGTTTATTTATTTATTATTTATTTGACTATTTATCTATATATTGTTTTTTTAGCTGACTATCCAAGCAACTTACACCTGTCGAAGGATCAAAAGCAACATACAGAGTAATGTAAAACGAAAACTTCCTAATTATTCTTCCATTTATTGAACAATAACGAATTCAGAATTTATATCGCAATCTTGCGTGATGGCAGATTGTGAACAGTTGTAGAATTTGGGGAAAGGGAACAAAAGCCTTTAGAAACAAGGTTCAAATTAATTACCAGCATTAGTATGATTATGGGGAAACTGAAGAGTAAAGTTATGAGGTAGAATGTTCTATATTAGTGTAGATGGTGGGAATATCAAAATGATTAATCCTGTCTGAAAAATGGTAAGATGTGAGAGAAGAGGAATTAAAGATTTACCAAAGATGCAGTAAATAAGAAAACAAATTATAGCACGAGCTCTACAAAAGGATAGAAGAAAAGAAGTATCTGTGAAAACAGAATTTGGAAAAAATGAAAGAATTGTTGATCCGGCTCTTCTTTATGGAAGTGAAGTGGAGGGCAGATATATAATTTGAATGAGCAGCTGAAAAAGTATAAAATGGAATCTTGGTATATACTTTCAGTTCTGTAAGGTAAACATTTCCTGTGATGTTACAGTATATGAAATAAAAACATATGTAGAAAATTAAAGGAAAAGACAATAATACCACAACGACGAACATGTTAACATATTTTTGTGAAGTTTTTAGCATAATTTACTTCAGAATTTTTAACAGAATTTAACTGAAGGATTTATGCATCTAATCACCCAAAAGTCGATCGCAATTCTAAACTTTATAAGATGAATACCAAGTTGCGTAAAAACCTCGAAAATAAGGTTTTAAGATTTCTTATCTTTCAAAGGCAGACTGCTGTAAAGAAGGCATTTTAAAATACTGACCATTTCTGGAGCAGTAAACGAAAAATCGGCTTTAAGTTGTGTACATTGGCCCTTGTAGACAGTTTTACAAACCAAATTTAAAGTCACTTTGCAGCCACTTTGTCGAAAGGTGCAAAGAACGAAGTGAATACGAGAGTTGGCGTTATAATCAATTACTTGTCAAACTCAATGGGGAGAGCAAACGACGCTGCTTACCATGTACGTACCTTACGCGAAAGAAAACGAGAGAAAAGTTGGTAGTGGTTGTGCATTGTCCAGTTGCTCGCCTTCCTTCGATGAGAAGGAAGAATAACCAAATGTGTTTGAGTGTTTTATTTTACTAGATGGGAAAAATAACTTCTCCCGATGAACTGGGAGGGAAGGACTTTAAATTCATTATGATTTGAAAGCACTTCTCTAGAGGAACTGGAAGAGTAACACTTCTGAGTCCCAAAGAACTGGGAGTACTATTACTGACAGAAGGGGAAAAAAGTCTTCTTCCAGTAAACTGGAAGAGTGGCTTTTTAAAAGTCCCAATCATTTGGAAGCACTTTTCCCAGTCAATAGGAAACGGCGTTCTTCCCAACGACCTCTGAAGCGCCCTGGAAGCCCCATATGAACTGGAAGGACTTAATCCCATTAACAGAAAAAAGCGTTCCTCCAGACGACCTCTTAATCCTTTGGAAGCCTCGATAAACTGGAACCTCTTAATCCTGTCAAGAGGACACGGCATCCCTGGAAGCCCCTGGAAGTTCGAATGAACTGGAAGCACATAATGCTACCAATAAGGAAACTGCGCTCCTCCCGACGACCTCTGGAGCCAGTGGAAGCCCCAATAAACTGGAACCACTTAACTGCACCTAGAGGACATGGCATCCTGGAAGCCCCTGGAGGTTCGAGTGAACTGGAAGCACTTAATCCTATCAGTAAGGAAACGGTGCTTCTCCCGACGACGTCTGGAACCACTGGAGGCCCCGATAAACTGGAACCACTTAATCCTATCAAGAGAAAACGGCATTCTTGGAAGCCCCTGGAAGTTTAAGTGAACTGGAACCACCTAATCTTATCAATAGGAAACGGCGTTCTTCCGAACGACCTCTGAAGCCCCTGGAAGTCCCCAATGAACTGGAACCACTTAATCCTATTAAAAATACACTGCATCTCTGGAATCCTCTGGAAGTTCGAGTGAACTGGAAGTACTTAATCCAATCAATAAAGAAACGACGTTCCTCCCATCGACCTCTGGAGCCACTGGAAGCCCATATAATCTGGAATCACTTAATTATATCAAGAAGAAACGGCATCCCTGAAAACTCCTGGAATTTCGAGTGAACTGGAAGCACTTAATTCGATCAATAAGAAACCGGCGTTCCTCCCGACGACCTCTGGAGCCACTGGAAACCCCGATAAACTAGAAGCACTTAATCCTATCAATAAGAAAAAGGCGTTCCTCCCGACGACCTCCGGAGCCCCTGGAAGCCCCCAATGAATTGGAAACCACGACAGCAGCTGCGGGTTAGCCGGAGGAACCGAAGGAGCGAACGCCAGGTCCCTTAATCGACAGGTCGTGCCCAGTCAATCGGTCTAATGACGGTGTTTCGTGACTCTTGAGTGATTTTATAACCCGGAGTCTTCGCTATTTCTCTCCCTCTCTCTCTCTCTCCACCTCTCTCTCCCTCTCTCTCTCTCTCTCTCTCTCTCTCTCTCTCTCTCTCTCTCTCTCTCTCTCCACGCGCTTCCTCCTTCATTCCGCTGGATAGTGGTTCACTGGTGTGGGTATTCCTGGGCATGGGCATGAGAGAGAGAGAGAGAGAGAGAGAGAGAGAGAGAGAGAGAGAGAGAGAGAGAGAGAGAGAGGTGAACAGCTCTTACTTCCAGAAATTCCAGTTTTTTGGGGCAAAAGATATATCTTTCAGTGGTGGGTTTTCATGGGCATATATATATATATATATATATATATATATATATATATATATATATATATATATATATATATATATATATGTGTGTGTGTATATATATATATATATATATATATATATATATATATATATATATATATATATATATATATATATATACATATATGCTGTATATGTGTGTGTGTTGTTTGTGTTATATGTATGCATGTGTGCGCTCGAGTGTACACAAGGTACAAACCTGCACAAGGTTTCACGACTTCTCGCATCACAGCTAGCAAATATAAACACGCGCACAGCTCATGGATATGGAAATGAAGTTAGATACGGTCTAGATACGGCCTAGATATTCTAGTTACGGAGAGTGTCAAGCGAGGTACCACCTCCTGACAGTTGGGGCTCTAGAGATTAGCTGTTCTTGAGTCTAGGTAAAATAGTGCTCTAGAGAGAAGAGGCCAGAAGACAGGTAAGGGTCTTTCAACGAGATATAGAGCGAAGGATATGGAAGTCATTAGGATGTAGCAGGGTTTTTCGGGTGGAACCATGGCTGTAGTTTTAGAGGTAATACTAGCTAAGGGGACTAATTTGTGGATTATGGTCTTCTCTGATTTATGACTGTGGGATGGAAGGAAGGGTACTGAAGAAAATAGGAACTGAATGTGAAATTACATTTTATTGAGTAAATTAGTAAAATTTATATGACTTGAATATAAGTAAGAACAGAATTAGGCATCATTAATACTATTATATAAGACAATTAGAAGGGAATTAAAATAGATTTTAATTAATAGCGAATTAAATTTTGGATAAAAAATATAAAATGAAATCAGAAAATCAAATAAAAAAAGCAAGAAATAGAACAAAGTGATAATTGACGTTATACAGAAATTCGTAAAAGTTTAGATGGTTGAATGTTTTTTACTATAATAGCCAATAACATGTTCAATAATATGTTCAAAATGTTAATATTTCAGAAAAAATGCTGATATTAGTGAATGAACTGAATATTCTCACAATTAAGCCTTTGTAGTTGACCGAAAACTTTTCTTTTTATTTCAATAAATAAGATGAAATAGCGAAAGAAGTTATTGAATAATTTGAAATAATAACTAGGTCTCAAAAAATAAGTGATCGTTTCGGGTACTGAATAAAACCTATGTAAAGATATTCTAAACCTTACCTCTCTCTCTCTCTCTCTCTCTCTCTCACCTAAACAACGGGAACGATCAGACTTAACACACAATCATCGCAATTCATACGATCTGATCCTAAACAGTTTACCAGCGCGGTGCGCTGTGAAATTAACTTGTCAGCCTAACGAATGGCAAATAGCAATTCGTATACCACCGGCATATCTCTCTCTCTCTCTCTCTCTCTCTCTCTCTCTCTCTCTCTCTCTCTCTCATCCCAGACCATCCAAGATTGGAAGATGCAAAATATACCGGATGATGCATTAGCAATTCTCTGGCAGACATCAGAGGTGCCTCACACTGAGAGACCTGGGGCAACCCGAACGAACAGTAAGGTCTGTAAGGTAAGGTAAGGTCTCTCTCTCTCTCTCTCTCTCTCTCTCTCTCTCTCTCTCTCTCTCTCTCTCTCTCTCTCATTTGAGAGCAGTATGGTTAACCCGTAGAGATCCCTTAATTGACTTGACCATTCATGGGCTGTATCCTATCAGTTTCTATGCAGGAGTAGATCAAGCGAACTTGATTCTCGTGGACTTGTTAGGCTACTGAGGATTGAAGAAATGTACGCGTCCTGTTGCAGAGAGAGAGAGAGAGAGAGAGAGAGAGAGAGAGAGAGAGAGAGAGAGAGAGAGAAGCCTTAGTTGAAATGCCCAAGCACAAAAGCACTTAAGAGGATTATACTCTTAAAAAAGCTCTTCGAGAGTGTTTGCAAAATCACGAGGCTTAATGTCCAGGAAGCGAGGTTTTAGCGCTGCAGTGTTGCGATAGCATCTGTCCAACGTCTGTGATTTGCTGGTCCTCAGAGCGAGGAAATTAGGGAGTTTTTTGAAGGGGCTGGGGTGCAGGAGGAAGCCCTAAGAGTAATAGATTAGACGGTACATATACCGGCTCGTTTTGCGGGCATCGGCACCGTGGGAAATTGTTCTCTCCCACATTTTGCGAGATGCTGGACCGAACTCGAAATCCGAAAACTCGTTTTACTGGATTTGTGAAGTCCACTACCACGGCTTGTTTATGTGCTCCTTTGTAGCTTGCCTATCAGTTATGCTTCTTCTTTTTCTTCTTCCTCTTTGTGAAGTCCAGCATTGCCGGCAGACCTGGCGACTCCCCCAAAAAACTAAGATCCAATAGCATCTGATTTTAATTTACAATCCTCAATCCTCGTCAACTATCTTATGGTACCCAGTTGATGCAAAGGACCTCAATATATCAGGGCAAAACATCTCTTTGAAGTCAAACTTGTTGTCGCCAAATTCCCTGCACAATTCGTTTATCTTTTTTCCTTGTCATTGTTTACTCCAAGTTGCTTACAAACAAACAGTAAAGCAACAGTATCGTACGAGTTTTTCTGGTGATCATTGCTTCACCCTTTGGTGTTTACGCCTCCATGAAGGGTAAAAACAGTGGTTTCCTACTTTGGAGATACATACACAGTACATATTGGCATCGACTATTTTCTCCAGTTCCCGAAAGCTCCTGTTATTGATCTCAAGTTATTTAAGGAAAAAACTTTTCATTGTGGATTAAGGACAAATTTTGTTAAGTTCCCTCATGTTCCCTCTGCTTTATATCTTTATTGCCCTCATTAATTCTGTCAAAATGAAATATAGCCATTCATGAATGATTATGTTGAGAGTTTAGTTCAAACGATTATGCGAGATTAATTTCCAAGATTGTACAGGTTCTTTTTAGATCAAACATTGTTGTTATTTGTACAGGCGCTTTTATTTTTGTTTTCGAATCTTTCCAGGGCCAAAACCACAGGCAAGGACGGAAGCGCAAATACAAATGTAGAAATAAAAGAAATTATATATTGGATTGGAACTGGAATATAAGCTTTAGGCCAAAGGCCAAGTGCTGGGAGCTATTGGGTCATTCAACCCTGAAAATAATGTTGAGACAGCCCTTAATGGAGGGTGGAAAGTAAGATGGAAGTAAGAGAATGTGAACGGAGGTGCAGTAAAAGGAATAAAAGGGGTTGCAGCTAGGGGCCGAAGGGACGCTTCAAAGAACGTTAGGTAATGCCTGCAGTGCTCCGCGTGAGATGCACTGACAGCACTGCCCCTCCTCTGCTGGTTAAATGAAATAATAAACATGTCTGGGATTATCACAGAATTCTCTCCTGCAGAAGCACGACGCGATTAAAACTTTAAAAGAATAAAAGATTAAAAATTAAAACATCATCCGAAGTCCATTGATTTCAGCCTATTATTCATTAGGCGCGGTTCTCTCCCTTTGTTGTGAGACGCCGAGCGTTTTCACACCTTCCTGCTTGCTTAACGTGACAGCGAAAATGATAGCTGTTGACCGAGGGCAAACACGCCATGTTCCTCGATACTTCTGTTCGATTCTCAATGCAAAAAAAAAAAAAAAAAAAAAAAAAAAAAGCAAAAAGAAGAAGAAGAAAAAAAAAGCCGCGAGATAGGATGCAAATGTACGAGACGTTGCGCAGCAGAAGTGATAAGGAATTATCAGTGTGTCCGACGCTGGTAAAATAGAAAACAATAATGAAAAATGGTTCGTGTCTTCTCGATTTTCTCGGAGTTGGAAGATCTCTTTGTTTTCGAGTTAGTTAATATTTTCTTTTTTTTATATATTCGTATTCGGTTCTCGCAAATTTATGGACTTCTTTGTATAATAACTCAATGATTTCTTTATTCGTTAGTATGTTCTTTTTTTTATTCGTGTTCTGTCCGCGTAAATTTACATACTTCCTTGCATAATAACCTAATGATTTCTGTATTCATTAACATCTTTTTTATTCGTGTTCTATATTTTCTTGCATAATAACCTAATAATTTCTGTATTCGTTAATATCTTTTTTTTTTATTTGTATTGTGTTCTCGTAAATTTATTTATTTTCTCGTATAATAAAAAATAATTTCTGTAAATGAAGAATATTTGTTTGTCTTTACTTTCGAGTTGAATAATTTCTCACTTTCCTTGAATTAGGCTATAAAATGATTGATTTCCTTGCATAGTAACTCAATAATTTTTGTAATGAAAGATTCCTTAAATTTTCTTCGACAATTTATACCAATCGCCAAGACAGTAAAAAATATTTACAAACGTAATCGAATGTTTTGCGTTTGGCTATTGTAAATTTATTAATTTCCTTGAATAATAACCTCATGAACATATAAAACGAGAGAAACGCTTAAATTTTTGGACAATTTATATCAATCGCCAAGGCAGTAAAAAAAATGACAAACCTAATCGAATGTTTTGTACATTATTTATCACAATCAGAAACGACAGGAATTATACCCACTACAGATAAATCAAAGAGTTCTGTGCGCTACCTTTGGGAACTATCCTAGACCTGATAAAATGCAAAAACGCAGCGGGTACTTGCAGACCCAACCAAGGTGGGTAATCTGATAGCAGCAGAGGATTAACGAAAATCTTTTTCTTTTATGCAGGGGTCGAGGAGGAATGCTGATTGATGTGGCATTTTAAAAGCAGTTAAAAGCTTGTCCTTTTCTCTCTCTCTCTCTCTCTCTCTCTCTCTCTCTCTCTCTCTCTCTCTCTCTCTCTCTTTTCCTTGTTAGTCTACAAACGACGCAAAATAAAGGCTATTAAAATATTATGTTATTTCTACTTCTGGTATCTTTACGAGAGGCAAAATCTTTTACCAGCAACCTCCTTGAGTGACCTTTACTAGCCCAGACTCGAAGGAGACAAGACTAATGAAAAGAAAGAAAAAAGATTACCCATGAAGGAAGGAACTTAATAAGAACTGGGAAGAATTGAGGCCGGGAGAAAGTTCCAAAGCTTAGCAATAGACGGGATGAAAATGAAACAATCACTATATCTTGTAGCTAAATTATTCACCTGTCACCTGAAGGATATTTTACCTGGTTCCATTCCGGTGAAATCGTCTGTTTACAAACGAACAAAATTTATTTTGCAGCAACACGAGAAAACCTTCTTATTAGTAAGGTAATGTATATATATATATATATATATATATATATCAAAGTTTTTATTTTATCCCTGGAGTCAATTGATACTGCACAAGATGACTGAGCATCTTTTTTCGGGAGCGTGATAAATTTTGCTTTTAACGCAGATCTACGCTCACTTGTCCCCACCCCTCTCCACCCCCTCCAACCACCCCTCCCCTCTTCCCAGGTGAGCCCAGGTAAGTTCCCCCGCAATGGCCCAAATTATGCAAACCTCATCTGTTTTAACTGTTTTTTCTTGAGGCTGGAAACAGATACATTGTTTCTCTGGGGGCAGAGGCGTTCCGTGAAACAAAACTTGATATCAAAACATACAATAAATCAATTGCATTTGCTTTCCACTGTTTGGAAAAAGCCTTTCTGTTTGGATTCGTGGAAAAACTGTTTTTCCCCACTGGCCTCATCTTTTAACACTGAATGAAAGCAGACTCGGGGGAAAATAAAGAAGCAAAGATTACTGTTTAAAAGATGCTCTGATGACTGTGCAGAAAAAAAAATTTATACGAAAATATAAAAGAGAAAAAAATATTTGCATATCCCTGAAACAGAGCATCGCAACCAAATAAAAAAAAAAAAAAAACGTGCTTATTATCTGCTGAATAGTAAAAATCAGTTAAATAAGAGAACATTTAAAAGGAAAGAATTATTATAGAGAGGAAGTTCAAATCAGATATATATAAAAACAAGAATTTTACTTATGTTGTTAAATAAAGGAAACAGTAAGCAGGGAGGTCTACTATGCTGTGGAGAGACGGGGGAGGGAAGGGGGGGAGGGGGAAGGCAGAGGGAAAAGAAGGGGGAAGGGAGGAAGAGATTAATGGGGAGTAGAGGCTGTGTTAGTTCGTGTGTGGTGACCCAAAACACTGACTCTCCTCCTCCTCCTCCTCCTCCTCCTCCTCCTCCTTTCTCGTCCTCCTCCTCCTCCTCGTCGTCCTCCTCCTCCTCGTCGTCCTCCTCCTCCTCCTCCTCCTCCTCCTCCTCCTCCTCCTCCTTCTTCTTCTTCTTCTTCTTCTTGCACTTGCCTGTGTGTGTGTTTGTTTGTTCATCTTTGCTCACCTGTTTAAAGACAACTTTCCTTTGTATTTAAATCGTCTGTTCACAACCCTCTAATATTTTCCATCGCCCTTGTCCTCAACAGGGCATTTAAAATATGCCCGAACACCTGCATTTACTTTTAACTCTCGTGGGGGAATCTGCCATTTTCAGACCGCCGTAGATGTCTTCTTCTTTTTTATATTTGTTTTTCTTCTTTTTTTTTCTTGACATGCGCACGACTGATCCTTCTTCGACTCTAAGAGTTCGTGATTTGGCGAGTTTCGTCTTCCCGAACTTCCGGGAGGGTATGCTTTGATAAACACCATTTACTGGTTTTTGTTTCTAGTCCTAGGAAGTTATAGAGGAAACTTTGTAAAGGGTGTGAATAATTCTGAAATAATTCTGAGATATCCTATTATAGTTATCAGTCTAGACAAATAACGCTTTTAATATTGCTTAGGCTTATGAAAATATGATAAATCTAAGCAAAAACACTTTTAACATTTATTAAGCTTAGAAAAAAGTGATGAATTCTGCATCTCATGTCTTACAGGATCTGGACAAAAACACTTTTAACACTTCTTAGGCTTAGAAAAAAAATGATAAATTCTGCAACTAATCTCTTGGAGCATCTAAGCAAAAACCTTTTTTTACATTTCTCAGGCTTAGAAAAAGTGATAAATTCCATCACTTACGTCTTAGAGGATGTAAACAACACACTTAACATGTCTTAGTCTTATGAAAATATGATAAATTAGTATTTCTTAGACTTAAGAAAATTTTGATAAACTCTGCACATTTTCCAAAAGGATTGTGTCACAGACATTTCAAGGAATATAATTTTTCTTTTGAGATTTTTAGACGTCATCTTCAAGTGGATGATTCCTTGAGACCGTTTTAACATTTTAGGCATTTATAAGTTGGATATCTGAAAATAATCTATAAGTGTCAGTTGAAACATTTTAAAAAATCAAAAGATTTCATCTTATATAGTTATTCTAGACGTTTGAAAAACATGGTCCAGATCCTGTACAAGTCTGAATTTAGATTTCTGTACTTTCCTAATTTGAAATAGGGTTAAAAAAGAAGATTTTAGTAAGATAAACTTCTACAATGCCTCTAAACAAAACGTCATTAAAGAGGTGATCGACAACTTATAGTAAAAATTCTTGCATCACAAAAAAGAACAATCTTTCAGTGTGCTCTCCGATGATTTTCAGAAGTTTTTAAAGGGTGCTGTAATGATGAACAAAGACGTAACCCCGTTCCATTTTTAATATAATTATGAATATTACCATAACTCAAGTTTTACAAGTATTGGTAGTAATAGTTTAAGAGCTAAAAGCCATTGTAAGGACGTTGCTTTTGATATGTCTCTTGTATTATTTGTTCGTTTTGAGATTATAATTTTTAACTTTGCTAAAATACCCGTCACTTGAAGCCCTTCTCGTCTTTGGCATAAGAATAATTGATGGACAATGATTTTTAAATGTCTTAAGTGACATATTTCACGGTACTCGAAGCTCAGTAAATGCGCTCTCTCTCTCTCTCTCTCTCTCTCTCTCTCTCTCTCTCTCTCTCTCTCTTTACTCTCTTCTTTGTATCCCTATGCACCTGCCGTGAGTCGGGTGTCTTATATTGCACCTGTTACTGAAGAATTTTTTAAAATTTCTTGTTTACTTATGGCATTTGTCAATACAGTTTAAAAGTCCAGTCTTCAGATTTGATATCCTCATGATTAATTTAGTTAAGGGTATTTTCTAATGCTTGTTTCTCTCTCTCTCTCTCTCTCTCTCTCTCTCTCTCTCTCTCTCTCTCTCTCTCTCTCTCTCTCTCTCTCTCTCTCTCTCGTGTAAGCATTTTTCAACAGAATCTCTAACTATTTCTTATGGTCAGCATGAAAATATTTTTAATGAACTAAACCACTCAAGGTAGGGCTATAAAGTCATGTCACTAACCTGATATTGGTAAAAATAATTTTGGAACTAAAAATTTTTTTTATTCTTTTTTCATTAAGAACATAATCAAATCAAACTATACTGCTATTCTCTCTCTCTCTCTCTCTCTCTCTCTCTCTCTCTCTCTCTTTTTTTTTGAATTGGCTTTTTCATTATCAGCTAATGACGCATTCACATCTCAAGTGTCTTTAAGCTCTCTTTTAACTTTTATGTAAACATCTGATCATATTGATTTTTCTCGACAATTTCCAAGTGTCCAGATTTAACGCGGGTTTTTGCTTGTGTTATAAATATATATATTCTTTACTCTTTCAGCTAAAAGGCGATTTTTAACCAATGGCAGAGCCAAGGAACACCTGGCCTTCAGGAACGCAAACAGCCAAGTGCATCGATACCCTTCAGGGGGCACCTGGGCACGTTACCTCCGGCGGGAGTCCACAAGGGCTCCCCCTTTTCTTGGAAGTTCTACAGCCTGGCTTTCGATTAGACTTTGGACAACGTCACCCCTCCCCCTTCCCCTGACTCCTCTGCCTTCTTCCCCTCCCCATCTCCTCCACCATCTTCCCTCAGTCCCCCTGGCATCCACCCGCTCCCCCACCTCCCAACAAAATTCAACTCCAACATCGTCAGCCACACTCCACTGACTTAAGTGCAGGTAAGGTAACACAGGTGTAATTCGTGTGTTTACTCCCAAACGCGTACTCCATCTTGTTCTTCCTACTCCTCTACTCCCTCACTTATCTTCTCCCACTCTTATCCACTCTCCCTTTCTCTATAATTGCTTGTCCTTTGTCCTTTCTATAATATCCCCAAATTCCGCCTGTTACCTGCTTCAATTCTGTCTATCTGTCTGTCTGTCTGTCTGAAGGCCTCAGTTCCTGTCCTCTTTCTTTTAGGTCTAATGTTGTTTTCCTTTCTCGTCCCTTAAGTATTATTTCCTGTCTACTAATTCTTCCTTCGACAAGGCCACTGTTTCTTGCTTTATTTTCTATCTTTCTTTTTCTTTCCAAATATATTATGCTTTTAATTTTATTTATTTATTTCTTCTTCCTGTGCCCAAGATGATTATTCTTTGGTTCGTTTCCTTATGATTCTTTTTACGTAATATTTTCATGAGAAATTTCTTAATAGTTTTGTTGTTCATTAATTGATTTATTCCTTGGTGAGGAAAACAATATAAACGTTAACTTTGTTCATTAGAGTTCAGGAGAGTTCATTCATTAATGGTCTCTTTATGATTAGGAGATCAAATTCATATTAGAGAATCTATAACATAAACATTCATATACCATAATTATTCTTTCTCTCTCTCTCTCTCTCTCTCTCTCTCTCTCTCTCTCTCTCTCTATCTATATATCTATCTATATATATATATATATATATATATATATATATATATATATATATATATATATATATATATATATATATATCTATATATATATACACATATATTTACATATTTATGTATATATGTTTATGTATACTATATATATATATATATATATATATATATATATATATATATATATATATATATATATATATATATATAAACATTTTCATGTAAATTAGTGAATTACTTAAAACAGCATTCTCAGTTAGAATACCTTGTTACTAAATACCGTAATATCTTCATCTCACTCAGTTTTAAGCTAATATTTCATCCCTGAAATTTATCCTTTATTTCCCCTTGAGTATCTTCTTCGAAAGAGTGCTTTATTACCTATGACGTGGGGAACCATTACGTCAATTACGAATAACTGTAATCCTTCACCCTACACCTGGCCGGGTCCTGTGACCATTGTCGTGGTCAAGCAATAAGGTCGAGGGTCAGCTTAGCAACTGGAGGATTTTCGTCTCTGTGGATAAATACGAAGTGCAGCTCTTTTATTTTTATTGTGGTTAATAACGGTACGACTTCATCGTGTTGTTTTACTCGATACAATTCTGAGAGGAATTCGGATAATTAAGACGTTTTAGTGCCTTTGTGCGATGAAATGAGGCCGTGAAGAGGAATGACGTGAGAGGGATGTAGATGCATTCACACACACACATACACACACACACACACACACACACACACACACACACACACATATATGTATATATATATATATATATATATATATATATATATATATATCTTTATATATATATATATATATATATATATATGTATATAAATGTATATATATATATATATATATATATATATATATATATATATATATATATATATATATATATATATATGCGAGTATGTACGTATGCGTTTTGTGTTCGTGAATGTAAGCCCGTTTGTTTTCTTTGCTTTTTTGCTTTTCAGTAGCAACATCAAAACAAACATTTTCCGTCAAAGCGAATCGAACAAATCTACGTCCTTCAAACAGTTTTCGGCGCCGGTGTTCTCCCACAGAACACGCCCATTGAAATTACTATCCTTATCATTTCATCACAAAATAGAAAACATACTAATTATGTACAGTCAACCCAACCCCCCCAAAAAACCGGGCCACTTTATTATATGCTTCATGTGTAAGTTAACGCTAAGGAGGCTGTTAAACATCAGATAATAAACCAAATTTGGGGAAGGTTCATTTAACCAATTAGAGGGCGCAGCAGTAAGCTGTTTCAGTTATGCAGGTAACTGGCCCTCCGGTGAGCCGGCGTCAGTCTCCTAATGAACGATGCTGATAGATAGTGTCAGCGTATACTGAAGTGTTTTATTTAGCCACAAATATATAGAGAGAAAATGAGAGGTGTATTTTTTTTTATGTTTATTGAAAAAGATAAACAAAAATAGATTGCTTCTTGTTTTTTGTTGCTTACGAGATAAACACCATCGTTTTTTCTTTTTATTTATCTATTTACTTATTTATTTACTTATTTATTTATTTAATTACTAATTTATATAGTTATTGCCAGATGAAACCTTGATGAAATTTTTCACTTTTCCCCTGAGTGCTCTTTCTGCTTATTATTATTATTATTATTATTATTATTGTATTATTATTATTATTATTATTATTATTATTATTATTATTATTATTATTCCTGTTGTTGTTACTTCTCTGTTAATATTGTTCTTTCTAAAAATAGCAATAATATTGCTTTTATTGATGTTGCTCATTAATACTTCGTTACCTACCAGTAGAAAAGATGAACATAAGGCAAAAAAAAAAAAAGTTCAAAGCACCAATTCTTAATCCTTTTCAATTTTTAAGAGAATCAAGATAAGTCTTTGCCAGAACTAAATCTGCTGTATGACTGCAGATTGCGCTATATAAAACGAATTCGGTTTGTTAAAAAAATCTGCAAGAAATGGACGAATTTAGAATCATTGTCTAGTTTTTTCTCCTTTTTTGAGATGTGAAGTCGTTTTGCAGTCGCTGGAAGCCCAAAAAGCAAAAAAAAAAAAAAAAAAAAAAGAAACAGACTTTAAAAAGAAAATGAATAAACCACGGAGCAGAAACCCAGCCAGAATTTACGTAAATGAGATTAAAGAAGAAGAAAGAAGAAGAAGAAGAAGAAGAAGAAGAAGAAGAAGAAGAAGAAGAAGAAGAAATCACGAGAAGTAAACATGCCTTCACGACCGTCCGGATTAAAGATAAAAAAAAAAAACTTTAAAAAAATGGAGTCATGCGCTGGAAAAGTCAATAATCCAGAATTAGCTGTTTGAGCAGAGTTTGCCTCCCTCGCTTTACATCTCTTAATGCCTTCTGCTGCGCCTCCTGCGAATCAACAAGTCCTTTGCTCCTGAAGTAACAAGTAACAAATGACTTGGCATCCTAGAGATTAATCACTTGGGGTTTACTCTCATGAAGTCGGACGCCACATAAATTCTTCATTGGAAGGGTGGGTAGAGCTCTCGTCTAGCACGCTGTTGGCCCAGCGTTCGACTCTCCGAGCGGCCAATGAAGAATTAGAGGAATTTACTTCTGGTGACAGAAATTCATTTCTCGTCATAATGTGGTTCGGATTCCACAATAAGCTGTAGGTCCCGTTGCCAGGTAATCAGCTCAGTGGTCTGGTTAAACGAAGATATACTTAACTTTTTCGGACGCCACGTGCAACGGGAACATACAAGATCACAAATTACTCTGAATTTAGATAACATGTCCCTTTCCTGCCTTCTTCTCATAATCCTCTTCTGCGCAGTAAATAGAAGCTTAGCTTATAAATTGCCAACTATTTCATTAATCGTTAATATTCTAATGCTGAATCTGCAGTTATTTTTTCTATCTATCTATCTCCCTATCTATCTATCTATCTAGTTTTATTAACAAGAACTCATTTGAATTTATACAGATCATAATTATCCTAGTAGAGTTAGACATTTTTTCTCGTAGTATATCAGTAAGTTACCTTTGAATAAAAAAAATATATACAGGTATAAGTACATAGCTAACTATAAGTACAACTCAAAGATCTATGGAGCAAACTTTTTACGTCATACATGATCCCTTTTCTCTCTACTCACAGTTTTATTTTCCCAAGATTTAAATTGCCAAAGACCACACACACACATACACAAACAAACTCCACCTCGTCCATCTCTCCCTCTCTCATTCTCTCTCCACGTAAAAAAAAAAAAAAAAAAAGCCTCCTTCTGGAAAAGAGGAGTAAGGTGTCAGAGCCTTCCCCTAGTGCGTGTCAAGAGCCTTTGATCTGGGGTGTCAAGAGTTTACAGGGCTGTCAAGAGCCGCAGATTTCAGAGCATCGAGGGTTTGTCTTACGTCGAGGGCTTGTGATCCAAGCCGTCGAGTGAGAGCAGGAAGGATTTCGACAAAGGCTCTGAGGATGTCGACAAAGAGAGTTGGTTTTTTTTTTCCGAGTGAAGGAGTCACTGTCACACTAGGTGGGTGGGTTGGGGAGATCCTTGGGAGATCCTTTCCTCCTTCAAGAGCTGACTTTAAAGAGAGTCCTTCTTCACTCTTCCTCGGAAGGGAGGCCAAGTGCCAGAAACAACACCTCAGAGGACGGGGATTAGACAGTGTGACTGCTCTGAAGCCGTTGGTGGAATGACGGGTGACGGGAATGAGACAGAAACTCAAGGAAAAAGGGAATCATTCTGGCTGAAGGTTTTAAAGGTCAGGAAACTGCTGAACTGACAATTATATAACTAACTTTTATTTTAGAACGTTGTCCTCACCAGCAAAAAGTATTATTTTTACTTACGTCAGATATATAAAAGTTACTTAAGTCAGCGCCGGTTACTTTAATGATTGAATTAAATGACATTCCATGTTAACCAGAAAGACCCTTGTAAGATACAGTTGTATAAAAATGCTTGTTTATGTTTAAGTATGCACGCTTGAACCCTCTTTTATTCGTGCTTGAAACTTGTAAATTCGCAAATATTAAGCGTGAAAAAAGATTGTGACGACAGCATTCAAGTTTGCGTGTGGTTATCTGTCTTAAACCATGGGTTTTATTATTGTTTTTCAGTACCCCTGTAATAGTGCACATCCTGCTGTAACCCCTGCTGTAACTCGTCGCTCCACGCGGAACGAATTGACCCAAGGTTCTTTTTACAGCATCTTTCCCCAGTGCAATTGATTCTAGTTCCCGAAGAACAAGTTCATTTGATATGCATGATGTCTTCTAGCCTGACCTGACGATCTGATAACCTACAGAAAATTACAGAAGACGATTCAGTAGAATTGTGATTGATTCTCTGTCAGTTCTTCAAGAAAAGAATGCTAAAAATGGCCTTTATTTCATCTCTGTCCTTGAAGGCGACTGAGCGAGTACAGTGATATTGGTGACGTTGATACTTCCACCCAGTTTGCGATCGTCTTTTGATCTTAGGCAATATATTACTACCCTAAAACAATCGTCTTTGTGTTTTGAATAAGTCACTAACATTTTTATCTATTCATTTATTAATTCTATAATTTATCTTTAATTCTAGTGACCGATCTCTTCTTTATGCATTTCCTTTCATCTGTAATTTCTTTCAAATGAGCACCATATTCTTTGGAAGCTTGAATTTCAAGTCAGTGGCTTCTGTGGGCTTATTCCATATGAATAGAGGTTCATTTTCTGAATAATAATAATAATAATAATAATAATAATAATAATAATAATAATAATAATAATAATAGTCATAAAAACCCTTCCGTTAATCATGAGGCTTGGCAACCCCTTGCTAAAGTTTTCAAGCTCCTTCGAGTAGATTTGCGATGGCTTTCTTTGCAGAGAAGATTGGCAACCTCGCCCAAACGGTACAGGAAGTTGCCCAGCGCTTAGATCCGGTCCGCAGCGCCTTTGGGCGAGACCAGAACTTGCCATCTTGCCGCTCAGGTTGTCAGGTCTGCGATATCTCGTTAGGCCGAAGATTTGCAACGCGGTATTTAGGAGTCAGTGAGCTTTGCCGAGCTCATGTACGTAACAGCGGCTGTCAAAACCTCTTTCCAGAGAGAGAGAGAGAGGGGGTGTGGGGGGGTGTGGGTGTACTGTACGTTTGTAATGATATTTTTTTTAATAGATACTTACATTTGGAGAGAGAGAGAGAGAGAGAGAGAGAGAGAGAGAGAGAGAGAGAGAGAGAGAGAGAGAGAGAGAGGGGGTTACTATATGTTTGTGATGATATTCCTTTTGAAAAGATACTTACATTTGGAGCAGAGAGAGAGAGAGAGAGAGAGAGAGAGAGAGAGAGAGAGAGAGAGAGAGAGAGAGAGAGAGTACTATATGTTTGTGACAATATTCCTTTTGCATAGATAATCATATTTGGAGAGAGAGAGAGAGAGAGAGAGAGAGAGAGAGAGAGAGAGAGAGAGAGAGAGAGTTGCAAAAGCCAACGGGGGTGGATGAATATGAAAAACCAGATTCGCTCCTTCCCTCCCAGAGAGCGCTCGATTACGGGCCAGCTGAATCACGACATGAGGGCAATTGAATACTTTATAATGCCATCACAACCAGATGATTTAATGCCCCCCTAAGGACTTGGGTCTGTTAAAATGGTTTTGGATCCTTCGCGATGATGTTTACAGGATCACCAACTCTCTCTCTCTCTCTCTATCTCTCTCTCTCTCTTCCCTCTTTTCCTCTCATCATCGTTCTATCCATGATTTTTTCTATTTCGGTCTATTGCTGTGAAATGCTAGACAGTTTGTGGAAACTGAATGTAAGCAAATCTCTCTCTCTCTCTCTCTCTCTCTCTCTCTCTCTCTCTCTCTCTCTCTCGTCATTGTTCTATCCATGATTATTGTACTTCATTCTATTAGTCTTTAATGCAAGACAGTTTTGTGGGAATTGAATTTACGTAAAATCTCTCTCTCTCTCTCTCTCTCTCGTTCTCTCTCTCTCTCCATCAGTTTCATTCTATTAGTATTTAATGCAAGGCAGTTTGTGAAAACTGAATTTACGTAAAATCTCTCTCTCTCTCTCTCTCTCTCTCTCTCTCTCTCTCTCTCTCTCTCTCTCTCTCTCTCCTCATCCTTCTTATATTGAGAACCTGATAGTAAAATTGCCACATCTTATTAAATTATAAAATATGCAACAGAGATTTTATCTCAACCTGCTCTGAAGGAAGTCAGGCTTCACAGTGTAGTAAACAACACTATCCTTGTATAAAATCATGTAAAAAATACGCCTAAGTTTCTTCTGCGCAACCGAGTTTTCTGTACAGCTTATAATCAAGGCCACCGAAAATAGATCTATATTTCGGTGATCTCGTTATAATGCTGTCTGATCCGCGGCCCATGAAACTCTCAGCCCACCGTGTGGCCTGTGCTGTTGCGTTGCCAGAAGCACGATCACGGTAACTTTAATCTTAAATAAAATAAACTACTGAGGCTAGAGGGCTCCAATTTGGTATGTTTGGTGATTGGAGGGTGGATGATCGACGTACCAATTTGGAGCCCTTTAGCCTCAGTAGTTTTTAAGATCTGAGGGCGGACAGCAAAAGCGCGGACAGAAAAAAGTGCGGACGGACAGACAAAGCCGGCACAATAGTATTTTTCAGAAAATTAAAAAGAAAATGCTTTTAACAAGCTTTGTTACATCAAGAATTTTGATATACCATAAAATCAATTATTTGTTTGTACAAATAACCAAAAATTATTTGTTTCAAATTCATTTGTCTAGAAACACTAATGATATGTTGTTCATTGCGAAGTTTGTATGGCTTAAAACTTAATGAAGTAATTTAAGCAAAATCAGATACAAAAAAGAATCAATAATTAAATACACAGATAAATAAATAAATAAATATGAAACAAAAGAACGGAAAAAAGCAACAGATCCATGACCTGAAGGGAGAGAGTTGCGTCTTCATTTCTGGTCCTAGATATATCGAGAATGGATTATAATAAGACCATCAATAATGCAGCTGTCACTGTTAATGCCAGTTTTGTGCTTAAGAAAACACAATGATTTATACTCGACTATGGGAAAGTTGTATATTTCAGTAGGGTATCGCTTCATATTGTATTCTTCCTGTTTTTTTGCTTGCAGTGTGCTTCGTGAGGATTGATGTAGAATTTTTTTTTAATTACATTTCCTCCCTGAGGTTTCTTCCCATTTAGCCGTTCATCTCTTTTAACTACACCGTGATCCAATTTCCAATTATAATTCTGGAGTAAATTATCTAATTTTTCTGTTAAATTTCCTTGTCCTTCTGTTAACCTAAGATGTAAATTAAATGCCTGGTAGATAGTCGATTGTGGAGGTTCACAAACCAGGATGGAAAAGAACTTAATACTAGAAACTAACTCCAAAAAGGCTTTTAGAAATATGATCAATGGTCTCTTTAAAGTAAGCCATGAAAACTGTGATCATTTCTGTTTTGATGTATAACCAAAAATGGCAGTGTTAGGGAGACTATTGACAAACTTTAATTAGTTACTCTACTTTTCGATATTTATTTCCTCGAAACTTTTTTGATATGTTCAAGATTTATGAAATCATTCAAATATTTTATGAGAAGTACAGGTACTTGGAAAGTTATTAGAGTTCAACTCACGTTCTTATTTTAAGAAATCATTTTAAAAACGCAGTAATGCTAAAATGTTTTCATGCAGCTCATTATGTGAATTTTTTCTTCTGTTCAAATATATTTACAAACTCTTTTTCATAGTAATGTTCACAGACACAAATCTAGATATCAAACACCGACAGTCACCATTAACAGACCTGTAGACAGCAATACTAACAGCCAGAAACTTGAATGTCAAGCACAGGCACTCAGTCACCATTAACAAACTTACAGATACTATCATTTACGGACACAAACTTGAATGTCAAACACAGACACTCAGTCACCTATTATACCTTACCAAACTACCAAAAATATAAAAAATCACGAAAAAACATTACATAAATCATCTAAAGCACCCGTCCCATCCCTTGGTAACAGAAACCATCAAACACCAACCGACCAGAAAAAAACGTGATATGATTTATCGACGACATCCAGAGTCCCAGGATCGAGTTAATTAGAAGAAGAAGAAGAAGAAGAAGAAGAAGAAGGAGGAGAAGAAGCATTCCTCGAATCGTAAGGCACCATTAACCACCTCCTCTTGTGCTGGGGCCTGAACAAGCAGGAGCTTCTGAGTGAAATGAAAATGGCTTTTAATATTCATCCCCTCAGACGTTAAGCTACCAGGAGCCTCTTTGATTATACAACCTCGTGTTTCGTGGGTATTCAAACTATGAAGCTAAAAGTTTGGTTCATTTTTTTTTGTTTATGTTTTTTTTTCAGTCTTCTATTGGTTCTCAAATGTTGATTGAGTTGTTTGTTCAGGAAGAGAGTGGCATAGCAATGTGGGCGTAGTTCTTGATCAAGAACTTGATCAAGAACTATCTTTTTTTGTGAGCAGATTAAGCTGTTGAGTTAGCATTCTAAGATTTCTACGATGAAGCCAAAAGAAGGCAACGATATATAAGAGAGAGATAAAATTTCCTTCGTTTCTTATGTTTCACTTTTACACTGGCACGTGAAAATACTTTTGAGTAAACCATATATATATATATATATATATATATATATATATATATATATATATATATATATATATATATATATATATATATATATATATGTATGTATATATATATGTATATATGTATATATGTATATATGTATATATATATATATATATATATATATATATATATATATATATATATATATAATATATATATATAAACTTTATATATATATATATATATATATATATATATATATATATATATATATATATATATATATATATATATATATATATATATATATATATTCATGAGTGAAACATAGTAGATTTGGAAAGATGGAAAAATAATAGATTTAAACAAATTTTGCTTTTGCCCGCGTGAATATATAACGGTCTACCCATCTGGTCTTAGAGTTTTGTCATACATAATATTTAACACAAACCAAAATTTAAGCATCTAAAAAATTTGACCGGACCGAAAATTTATACAAAACGAAAATTTAGTAAGAACCAAAATTTGTCTGGTCGCAAAATTATGTTAAGTCAGTTATTCGATTATCAGAATATTAGACAAAACTCAGAATTTATCGAGACTTGGGTAGGTTCAGAATATAAATACAAACAAATCGTTTAAATTGGGTATCTTATAGGCACACGTAACCAGTAGATTTAAAAACAGACTTTCTGAAATACTTTTTATAATTCAAGAATTTTATGAGGAATTTAGACTATCTGGTCTATTTCGCATTTTTTTTTATGAAACTCGACATTACTGTCGTTGGAGATTTTTTGCGCGATGTGTTTATATCAATAGTACCCGCAGGTTTTACTTTCATAAATTTGAATAATAAGAAATTATTTAACCACACTCAAGAGTATTTGCAATAAATGCCAGCAGTAGTTGAATAATTACTACCATTCAGAGCTCTTTCATGCTCAAGATAATAAGGGAAGCATTCATTAAATACTGGTTTTATCTTTCCACTTTTGGATTGAATTATACAATGAACTTTATAATTATATGGTTAAGTTCATTTGTATGAATTAGTCATGTACTGAAGACCTTCTCTCTCTCTCTCTCTCTCTCTCTCTCTCTCTCTCTCTCTCTCTCTCTCTCTCTCTCTATATATATATATATATATATATATATATATATATATATATATATATATATATAGAGAGAGAGAGAGAGAGAGAGAAGAGAGAAGAGAGAGAGAGAGGGTCTGCAATACCTACCTAATCATACACATGAACTTAATTATATGATTATGAAATTCATAGTATAATTTAATATAAAAATGAAAATAAATCCTATGTTTACTGAATTTATATGTATATATATATATATATATATATATATATATATATATATATATATATATATATATATATATATATATATATATATAAACAAGATACACATCACAGCTAATCTCAAATACACTAAGACTAAAGAACCGAACTGAGGGAAGAGTAAACTGATCCATTACTTAATGGCTAAATCCTCAACAATCTCATAACTGGAACACAAAGACTAAGTAATATAGGAGAGTATCTTGTCTCAGCTGGAACAATTAAACCATAGTCCATTTGCCTCCCATATACCTACTTTATATCTCTTCAAATTCCCCAACAGAGATATTATCAAGGGTAGGAGTTATAAGGTATTTGCATATTCTATCTTTTTTTTTTAACTGGTTTATTATCAGTCTAGTTCTCTTTCGCTCTCTCTCTCTCTCTCTCTCTCTCTCTCTCTCTCTCTCTCTCTCTCTCTTGAACACATGCATACATAAACACGCACGCATATAATATATATATATATATATATATATATATATATATATATATATATATATATATATATATATATATATATATATATATATATATATATATATATATATATATATATATATATATATATATATATATATATATGTGTGTGTGTGTGTGTGTGTGTGTCATCATCTCTCTCTCTCTCTCTCTCTCTCTCTCTCTCTCTCTCTCTCTCTCTCTCTCTCTCTCTCTCTCTCTCTCTCTCTCTCTCTCTCTCTCTCTCTCTCTTCTAGGGCAAATTCCCCTCATAGGAGATACAGGCAGGAGACCAACGTAAAAGATCTCCTCTCCTTACATCTCCATTAGAAGCAAATTGGCTGAGAATAATAATGAAGATATTAAGGAAAAGATGAAATGGCCCTCTTAAGATATTTACTGCTGAGCTGCAGTTTATGAATTATGGGATCACCCTATGCCATCATAAAGACACCCTCCCCCCCCCCCTCTCTCTCTCTCTCTCTCTCTCGTAGAAGCATCTCCGGGACTGGGAGATAGACCTCCCAGCATCCACTTAAGGAGATGATGATGATGATGATCTCGGCCATTCAACGCTCGGCTGATCAAGCGTGAGTATGTGTGTGTGTGTGTGTGTGTGTCTCTGCAAAACTCCTCCGTCTGTTTTGCGCGAATCGTCCAGGCTTGTAATCTTTCGGTGATATGCAAATGAGCGTCATGTGATCGTCGGGTTTATATGTATCATTACATATGTATATTTGTGTGTGTTTGTGTGTGTGGAAAGAGTATATAGCCATGAGGACACTGAAGCAATGGAATGACAGATCTTTTTCCTTCACTCTTAGGCATTTTTCAAGTTATTTTAAATGAAAGTAAGTTGTTTAAATTTTTTAGAAATACAGGTCTGTCTTTGTCAATCATTTCTCCCAGCTTTTTGTTGTCATATCTTACGGGAGAGAGAGAGAGAGAGAGAGAGAGAGAGAAGGCAATTCATGTGTGCAATTTTGACTGTTCAGTAATAAAAAAATTATGATACTGTAAAAAAAGGACATTGGAGATTAACTAAGAGAGAGAGAGAGAGAGAGAGAGAGAGAGAGAGGAGGCTCAGCATATTATAGCAGTCCCTGGCAGCAATTCCAGTGGCCACTTTTCCCTTGGACCAATTTCCCTTCTTATCGTTTTGCCATCGCAGTCGTAAAATGCATCATCATCATCATTTCGCAAGGATCAAGAAGAAGAAGAAGAAGAAGAAGAAGAAGAAGATGAAAGAACGAGAGACCTGAGAGATATCATCTTATCTCCATCTGAGTAATCTATCTCCCATCCCCCTTTAACTAGATAGCCTTGAAGCAGTCGACGCATAAGAAAAAAAATAAAAATAAGAGAAAAAATTACAATAAACCCGATGGAGGTATTGTCCAGGAATTCGTCTGTCGGTTGGGGAGGCAAATTTGCATCGCTTGATAGGGGTTTAATGCGTATCAGGACGCTTCAAGACGCTTCTTAGTTGTGCTTTACAGCATCTGAGATGATTGTTGATTGGAGAGGACTGGGAATGAGATCTCCTTCTCATGGAAGTGAGGAAACTGGTGTTTAACTGACGTGTTTCATTATTCCCCTACGAGCGGATTCGTAGGACCTCGGAGTATATTAAGACCACGGCGTTCTCAAGCAAGTTTTGGCTATCTTACGTACTGATTAGATTTAGCTTATGAAGAGTGTGAGAGCGATTTTGAGATTAAATGTAGCATCAGACAGATAATTCAACGCTGTAATTTCACCCTGCTACTTACGGGCTGTCTGTTCAAACAAACAGGATTAAAATAAAAAGAGAACTAATTTATAGAGAATTCAGGGCTAAAGGAAAACTAAATTCGAAACAAGAATGTAAATTCTTGGTTAAACCTCATTTGCTCGACAAATCACCTGAAGAATTTTAAACTTAGACAAGTTTTTGCTAGAATATATTTTCCTTCCCCTGCCACGCGGAAATCAAACCGTCGGTCTTCTGCTATTTTAAAGCCCAGAGCGAGGCGCAAATGAATACCCAGAGGTAAGCCCTAAGCCCGAGGGAAGGTAGGGACAAAAAGAAAAGAAAAATGTTGGTTTATAAATATGCATTAATACGTTTTATGCAAGAAACGTAATCCAGCTATTTACTTTTTTAAGATCTTAGAGTTCAGTTTCAGCTGCAAAATGTAACTAATAATTAAGGTTGATATAGCTAGCTTCATCAGTCTGATTTAGTTCGACAGAGGTACGAACAAACATTGAGAATATTGAATTTTTAATGAAGAAAAATAAATTCTTCAGTTCTTAAAATTCTGACGGTACCAAATTCTTTTGTTGTTAAGAATATATGTTAGCTTTTAAGTAGTAACAAATCAGCGTGCTTAAAAAGAAATAATATTCGTCTCTTTCGTATTTTCTCCCATAATTTAGTGACATATCATGGTTTGTGTGATCGAAGGGAATACCTGCATGTCTGTCTTCTAATTCTGGCAGCAGGCCATCGTAGGTACTACCTAAATCATTTGCTTTGAAAGTTACATTATTCCCAAATCTTGTCTTGTGTTTTTAGTCTTTATGTCCTTTCTTGGAAGTAAGTTCCCTCGCATGAAGTCGCACTTAAGACCACTCCCTATTTTCTTGTTTCGAAAAGGGGCGTTGGACTGGAAAATGCCTTCAACTTTTATCTGCCTGAACTCAGACGAAACTAAGGCCTTATTCATTAGCCTGTATTGTGCTATTTCCTCAGTCTTTTTACTGTGCTTCAGGGTTTTGAATGTTTGATGATACTTAGTGCTAACTTCAGCTCCAAGTCTCTATCATATGGGGCTCAAAATTGCATCCAAACTTAGCTTAGTTCGTAAAGATTCTTTCTTTTTATTTACAAAGATGCTGGTGCGAATGGCAGATGCCCCAGGCTTTTGTTCTACCCCTGCTGAAATATTGTCCTCCTTTCTATGACTTACATCTCCTAGAAAAGGTGTTTGGAAGTTGTAGGATCCTTTTTCCAAGAATATTAAGACTGATTTGATCCCTTTCCCAAAGAATGTTTGAAGTAAAAATTCAAGCTGTGTAAACACGTCGACTGAGAGATATTAAAATCACGACTTGCATTAGGTTGAAGACGCTACTAATGAAAATTTCCACTGACTGGGTTTAGCAAGCTTGATGATCCCTTTACTCTTCTCCTTCCCCAACCCCACACTCAACCACAGGTACCTCAATACTCCTCCCCCTCCTCCTCCTCCTAACACCAGCGGTCCCCAGCCTACACGAACCTAAAGCGAAAGAGTTAGCGCCGATGGAAAGCCTCTAAGAGTTTTTCTATCCTTTGGGATCGACTGTTATCTTGGCAAATCATCTCGGTTTTACTCATTAACATTCTGTATTCCATCCCTCGGACCGACATCGAAAGAGAGAGAGAGAGAGAGAGAGAGAGAGAGAGAGAGAGAGAGAGAGACCCACTTGTGCTGGTTTCGAGACCCTGGGCGTTTAATGCGTATCTATAACGAACCGCGATGAGGGAATCTTTTATCAGTGGCATTTAAAGCTCTTCTCGTACTGTGAGCTGGACGAAGAGTCCCCTTTTGCGCATGCGCGGATTGTCGTCTGCGCTTGCGCGGCTACTCACTATGATGTGTTATCATAGGAATAAAAACTGTGAAAATTGGGCTGGCGGTGTAAGAATAACAAGCTTTAGAAGGAGTAAAATCTGGTGGAAAACAAAAAAAAAGGCTAATTGCTAAAAAAAATACAGATCTTATGCTTTAAAGCATAATGACGTATAATCATCAGCAATCTGAGGATTCAGCTCTTCACTAAAAACATTCATTTGTCTTTAGCCACCGTGTCTTGTTTGCCCTTCGGTAACACCTTTTCTCAACAAGAACTTGTGCTTGGTTAATGTAATCCTGCTAGGATGCTCGTTTGTGACCATTTGCTGTCTGAATATGTCTTTTAAAAGAATTGGATTTTTTTCTATTTTTTTATGTTCTCCACTGAAAAATTCCAAGAAGTAATGTTCATCAAATAACGATACCAAACAATATGATTTCTTGCCCATCTGGGATTTTAAAACTAGATTTGCGTTCGGTAAATATTCGAGAGGATCTTTATGTACTATATTAGTTCGATAAAGATATCGAAAATAAACTCAAGTTCATATATTCATTAACATGAGAATGGATTAAAAAGAGGGCTGCAATTTTGTATGTTTGATGACTGGAGGGTGGCTGATCAACACCAGTTTTCAGCCCTCTAGCCTCAGTAATTTTGATTTTATTTAAGGTTAAAGTTAGCCAAGATCGTGCGTCTGACAACGCTATAGGTGCCAACAACACAAGCCACCAGCTGAAAGTTTAATTGGACCTCGGCTGAGAGTTTCATGGGCCGTGGCTGAGAATTTCATGCAGCATTATACGCTGTACAGAAAAGTCTATTGCGCCGAAGAAACTTCGGTATATTATTTACTTGTTTCTTTTCAATTTTAAGCTGATATACTGTAAATGCCCTATTCAGTATGTGCGAGTATTCAATACCTACGACGACAAAGTTCTAAATATTGAATATATTTAAACCGGTTTCTATGAAGTTTCAAGGGAGATATTAGTATATAATTTATTACAGGTTTATTTATGCAATACTGAATACTCTTTTTCTAGGATGAAAACACCTTAATTGTTTGGCCGTCAGGTTTACATGAAGTCATTATTTAATCCAATTTCTAGTTTGGTCCTAAGACAGGTGACAATCACAAAATGATAGTCAAAGGTGTTTGCAACTTCAAACTTTAGTTCCTGATTTTTACAAAAGTTGAATGACGTGATATGTATTTAAAGTAATTCACGTTGTAGTACACTTCCCTTTAATATATATATATATATATATATATATATATATATATATATATATATATATATATATATATATATAAATTTCTGACTCACGTCGGGATATATAAATTTATCCACTAGGCTGACTCACGTCAGGAACCTGAGAGCAACTGCACTCTTTCCTGGTGGAAGCTAACTGCTTGCATAGGAGCCCCAACGTGATTTCTATCCATTCACTCAGAAGCCATAAATGCTGTCTAGTCTAAAAGAAAACTTGGAACCTGAGAGTTAGCAACTGCACCCAAATTTCTTTAATTACCTGGGCAAGCTAACTGCTTGCATACCAGCAGAGTTTTTTCCCCCAACGTGATTTCTATCTTATTCACTTATTCACAGAAGGGATAATTCGAATGAAATGCTGTCTATTGGGTCATTGCTGAGTCGGGAAGTTGGGGAAAACTCGCTGGTATGCAAGCAGTTAGCTTGCCCAGGTAATTCCTTGGGTGCAGTTGCTCTCAGGTTCCAATTTCTTTTAGACTTGTATGGCCTAGTGGATAGCGCCCTTGCCTTCCACCTGAAAGACCTGGGTTCCATCCCGACGTGGGTCAGAAATTTATTTCTGTTCCACACGTGATTGTGTGTTGATGATTTCTATCTTATTCACTCAGAAGGGATAATTCGAATGAAATGCTGTCTATTGGGTCATTGCTGAGTCGGGAAGTTAGGGAAAACTCGCTGGTATGCAAGCAGTTAGCTTGCCCAGGTAATTCCTTGGGTGCAGTTGCTCTCAGGTTCCAATTTCTTTTAGACTTGTATGGCCTAGTGGATAGCGCCCTTGCCTTCCACCTGAAAGACCTGGGTTCGATCCCGACGTGAGTCAGAAATTTATTTCTGTTCCACACGTGATTGTGTGTTGATGATTTCTATATATGTATATATATATATATATATATATATATATATGTATATATAAATTTATAAATATATATATATATATATATATATATATATATATATATATATATATATATATATATATATATATATATATATATATATATGTCTGTGTGTGTGTGTTGTGTAGGTATGTGTTCATGTGTGGGCGTGTAAGTATGTATGTACGTATGTGTAGGCTATTAAGCAACAAATAACCCATCGATATCGAATATTCACTTCACCGTAGGAATAACTGACACCCAAAGAAAATGATTTTAATATCCATAAATATTAACCCCACAAACGCAATGCGCGTAAACCGAGTAGCGTAAAAAGTCAAGGACTCCAATCTTTAATGCCCAGGGCATGCGGCATCAGCTCGTTAGAGACACGGGCATGGCAGAGGGAATCCGGCCAGGTGGGTGATTGGCAGTAACTAGCGGAATCTTCTCTATAAACCTTCTCTTTCGATCGTTAAGAGGCACGTAATAATTTTCTGCTGCGCTGGGTCTCTCTCTCTCTCTCTCTCTCTCTCTCTCTCTCTCTCTCTCTCTCTCTCTCTCTCTATTATTATAGCGACTGGAGATTTGATTTGCTTTCTTTCCCCATTCCTCTCATAATAAATTTGGCATGTTGGATTAAACACCCCCCCCCCTCTCTCTCTGTGTCTCTCTCTCTCTACTATAGTGACTGCAGATTTGCTTTCTCTCTCCATTCCTCTCACAATAAATTTGACAGGTTGAATTAAAAACTTCTCTCTCTCTCTCTCTCTCTCTACTATAGTGACTGCAGATTTGCTTTCTCTCTCCATTCCTCTCACAATAAATTTGACAGGTTGAATTAAAAACTTCTCTCTCTCTCTCTCTCTCTCTCTCTCTCTCTCTCTCTCTCTCTCTCTCTCTCTCTCTCTCTCTCTCTCTCTCTCTCTCTCCCCGTTACAGTGGTCGGAGATGTGCCTTCTTTCTCCCTTCCACTCATAATAAATTTGATAGGATGGATTAAAACCTTTTCTCTCTCTCTCTCTCTCTCTCTCTCTCTCCCATAATGACTGGTGGATGATTCACCTATTCTCTCTTTCTTCCTCTCATAACAAATTGGGGAAGCTGAACTAAAACCTTCTCTCTCTCTCTCTCTCTCTCTCTCTCTCTCTCTCTCTCTCTCTCTCTCTCTCTCTCTCTCTCTCTCTCGCATGATTAGCAGCATCACTGAATTACTGACAATTTCTTTAAATTTATCTCTAAATGGATCGTATGCATTCATCCCCTGTACTATCTCGAATTACGCGCATGCGTAACGCTCACAGCCATCCTACCCATAACAGTCTCGTTTTTTATTTCATGCACAAGACCTCCCAACCCCCAAAATGAACCTGAGCTTCCCCTCCACGCCTTTTAAAAGGTCGTCTGTGCCTCTTCCGCCGCCCGTATAAGCCTGCAGAGGTGACTTCCACCGTCAGAGATGCATACTAAGCAGTAAAAGTCTAGTACCGGAGGGTGGAGGGAGGTGGTGTTCCTTACCTTAGCCTACGGGATAGATGCCGAGCTCAGATACGAATATTTTGTATTGTCTCTCACGGCTTCCTTGTTTGTAGTGGCTAATTGTGCGCAAGACTCACCACCTGATTAATCAACGGGGTTGCTCAGCACTTCTTTATAAGGCCCCGCTTGCTTTGTACCAACTTGTACGCACTTTTCCATGACGGTGATTTAAGTAGCTTCATTACTCGAAGATCGGTTTGCGAGTGAGACAGGAATGAATAATTGTGATGTTTCTCATGCTGGTGATTAGGGGTAATTAGCGAGGAGGGGTGGAAGTTTATCATATCTGTTATCAGGGTTTCACAGAGGTACGATGCAATTTATTTCGAAACGATGTAACGACTAGTATTCGGAGCCTGCTGATCAGAAATAAAACACTTTAAACTTCCTTTCTAATTACTGAATTGTAAGTCGATTGTTAAGTAGATGGATAAAGCTAGATCTATGCTTAAATAACACGAGACATTAAGGACGGATAACTTACCGTTAAAACAAACTCCAGATGCCTTAAATTAAACAAGTAAATTATAAACATCAAAACCACACAGTTTTTAGTTTTCTGTAAAAGAAAACTATTGTTCTGTCTTTGTCTGTCCGTCCGCACTTTCTCTGTCCGCACTTTTTCTGTCCTCTCTCAGATCTTAAAAACTACTGAGATTAGAGGGTTGCAAATTGGTATGTTGATCATCCACCCTCCCGTCATCAAATATACCAAATTGCAACCCTCTAGCCTCAGTAGTTTTTAATTTTGTTTAAGGTTAAAATTATCTATAATCGTGCGTCTGGCAACAATATAGGACATGCCACCGCCGGGCCGTGGTTAAAGTTTCATGGGCCCCGGCTCATACAGCATGATACCGAGACCTACGAAAGATAGATCTATTTTTGTGGCCTTGATTATACGCCGTACAGAAAACTCGATTGCTGGGAAGAAACTTCAGGGCATTTATTACTTGTTCGTTTTGAAGTAGGTATAACAAAAAACAGTTTATATACGTATATTTCATTATTATCTATGGGGTGTAATAAATCACGATTAACTCAAATACATGACCTCTCCTAACCTCACAGTCTTTTCTTGAACAGAAAAATACTTTAGCTCACAGTGACATTAAATTTCGGGTACAAAATCACAGATCTGACTTAATTCTGAAAATGGAATTATTGAAAAAGAAGTAATATTAAGATAATGGAGATTGCCTACTCCCTGTGTCATTAAGATCACAGATTTCGAGAATGGAAATGTTTCAAAACAAAGAAGCAATATTAAAATACCCGAGGAAGAAGGCATCAAAAGATTTACGAAATGTCTCTTCAGCGTCTTCAGACAGTGTATCTGACAAAAAACGATCAGATAACTTCATCTTCAAATATCTTCATTTCATAGCCAATTATATCAGTGGCTGGAAACCTTTTAATTATGTCACCTCGTTTCTCCACTCAGAAAGATAATAATACATCTCATGAAACAACGTTTTTGTGCAACCTGTCCTGAAAAAATAGATATAAAACTGGGTGGGAATTCAACCGCAGATAAATGCGAGGGTAGTTTTTTTATACTTGAGTTTAATTTTTTTTCCTTTTTTTTTTGCCAAAGAGAGTAGGATGAGCTTGGCTGCCCAGTCCTGGCTCACAGCAAGAGAATCTTTTTAATGGACTCAAGAGCGACTTACAAAACGAAAAGAGAAAAATCACCCTGATTTATTACAGCCATATAACGGTTTGATATATGGACTCCAAAGTGATATGAAATGGAAAAAAGTATATGATGCAAAATGTTTCGCTATCAGGATCATTTTATGTTATGCATCTGATGACATTGTATTTGATGATGTATCTTCAAAATTATATTATATTGAAGAAAGATTGAAAATCTGTTAATTGAAAATGAAAAAAATTAAAGATTTTACTAGGGAAACTTATATTTATTATCTTGAGAAATGAATGAAAGATAATTTTCCTTCGTGTAGGAGTTTAAGATCGATTTTTAGCATAAATATCAATTGTAAAGTTAATTGATATATATAAATATTCTACAATTATATAATATTTTAAACAATTAAGTGCAGTGACATTTAAAGAAAATCCTTTAAGCTACAAAATTCACAAGATCAAAATACACAGAAACATAGAGAGAGAGAGAGAGAGAGAGAGAGAGAGAGAGAGAGAGAGAGAGAGAGAGAGAGAGAGAGGAAAGGAAAAGCAGACGAGCTCAAAGTGTGCAGAGAGAGAGAGAGAGAGAGAGAGAGAGAGAGAGAGAGAGAGAGAGAGAATGACATTCATTCGTTTCAGAATCCACTGTTTCTGCCTCGTTGATTTCCGAAAAGAAAAATAATAAGAAAGGAGAAATGAAGCGGAAAAAATGGTTTTTAATTACTCGCCCGAGCTCAATAAAACTCTCGGAAAGATGGATATGAAATACTCATCTCCAGAAACGATGTCAAAAAAATAATAATGATAAAAAACTTGTAATAGATTCTTCATGTTTTGGCCGAAACACAGATTGTGTAATTCCAGCCATTTAATCGTCAAGATCTGGAAGGGTTTAAACCCTTAGGGACTGTAATACAGGGTTATGGAATGTTTATGGCTTATGGTCGTCGAAAGCTCTTTCTCTCTCTCTCTCTCTCTCTCTCTCTCTCTCTCTCTCTCTCTCTCTCTCTTGGAATACAGGGTTATGAAATGTTTATGGCGTATGGCCAGAGAAATCTCTTATGTGATACTTTTTTTCCTCTCTCTCTCTGTCTCTGTCTCTCTCTCTCCCCTGTTATTTTATTATTTATTTGTCAAAAAAATTCACATAGAAAATGTTTTTTATCACAGTTATATTACTCTTGTATATTCTAATATTAATTTCTAAATAACAGTGCATACAGGCTTTTAGTATTGTAAAAAAAGAGAAGAAAGGTATCCGTTTTCACGTTATAATAATAGCCCATGCAGATTGCTATGGCTTGATGTAACCAAAATTATTCTTAGCAAAATATTGCACCATAATCCCATACTGGCACTTCATGCAGGATGCCAAGGCATAATGCATTGTAATTAGCAAAAATTCTTTTAACATCTGTTAATAATCTTTACTGCGATCGTATGTCTCGTAATCACAATCATTATTATCATTATTCGTATTATCCTTGTTTTCTATATCAAAATTGGTGGTATTGCTATCATTATTAATATTATCACCATTATAACAGTAGCAGTAGTAGTATCATTTTCATTAACGCAACAAAAACAAAATTCGATTTCCCAAACATCTACTAAAGTGAAGTTGCAAACTCCAGCCATCACTTAAATGCAATCCCTTCCTTTTTTTTAAGGTCTATTTGATAGAGTTAAACTTCGCGGTCCTCAGAGAGAGACCATAAATATCTCACGTCCTCCGAGACACACGGCAGACGTACGTACGATTTACGGGCTTTTTTTTTTTTCGAAGATTGTCTTGACAAGAATGGGCCTTACTTCGCTGGTTCAGAAATCTCTCTCTCTCTCTCTCTCTCTCTCTCTCTCTCTCTCTCTCTCTCTCTCTCTCTCTCTCTCTCTCTCTCTCTCTCTCTTTTTGAGGTGTCGTCAGCTGGCAATAATGGAGGGTTTTTCGAAGGAGTGGGACGTATAATACTTTGTGTAGGGTAAAAATTATTATTATTATTATTATTATTATTATTATTATTATTATTATTATTATTATTGCTGATTTAATCTTTCTCTTTATATAAAAAAAGAATTTTTATAAAAATAGAGAATCTTTACCATACTCTTTAAAGGAATATGTTTACGGGAGGGTCCTAAACATTATTATTCTTATTATTATATATATATATATATATATATATATATATATATATATATATATATATATGCATATATATGTACTGTATATATATATGTATATACATGTATATATATATATATATATATATATATATATATATATATATATATATATATATATATATATATTGTTACTGTTATATCATTCTTCATTTTTACATATTTAAATTCAATTCTGTGCAAACTATCTTTCTTTTTTTTAACAAGTTATACCTTGCGAATTAAAAATGCTTATCAAGATCATCAACCATGAGTAATTAAATAGCGAAAATACAACTCAGACCCTATAAAAACCGCCCAAAGACCCCTGCTTTCCGTAACTATGGGAGCTCGGCGTCTCCCATATTTGTCCCATTCCCATATTTATATCTTCTTCTTTTTCTTCTTCTTCTTCTTCTTCTTCTTCTTCTTCTTCTTTCTTCTTCTTCTTCTTCTTTTTTTTTGTAGACTTGATCTTCGGCAATAATTTACGATGACCTGTGGCCATTAATTTCTTAGACAAAGAGGCGCGAGCATTGGAGTGAGACCATCTTCGAGTAAGACCATTTTCCAATGAGACCATTTTCAAGGGAGATTGTTTTCGAGTGAGAACATTCTCGAAGGATATCAATTTAGAGGAAAACCATTTTCAAGCGGGACCATTTTCGAAGAAGACCATTTCCGAGGGAGACCGTTTTCGAGGGAGGAAAATTTCTAGAGAGACCGTTTCCGAAGAAGACCATTCTTGAGTGAGACCATTTTCGAGGGAGACCGTTTCTGAGAGAGACCATTTACGAGGGAGACCGTTTTCAAGGGAGGCCAATTTCGAGGGAGACCGTTTTCAAGGGAGGCCAATTTCGAGAGAGACCATATTCGAGGGAGACCATTTTCGAGGGAGACCGTTTTCGAGAGAGACCATTTTCGAGGGAGACCGTTTTCAAGAGAGACCATTTTCGAGGGAGACCGTTTTCAAGAGAGACCATTCTCGAGGGAGACCATTTTCGAGCGAGATCAGTTTCGAGAGAGACCAAAAGGTAAAAGGTACCAAAGGGTAAAACGAGTTTGCAATTCTATTAATTTTTTTCGGTTTATTGTTCATATATACGTAGGAAAGAGCGAATATTAATGAAGACGTTCGTTTTTTGAGTATAGAGATTACGAAAACATTTAAAGCAATTTGCTGTGAAGGATTTATTGAGAATAAAATTCTCTCTCTCTCTCTCTCTCTCTCTCTCTCTCTCTCTCTCTCTCTCTCTCTCTCTCTCTCTCTTTTGATCATATAAATCGAATACATGCGTATATACATACATACATGCATACATACATGTTTGGATATTATGTCCACGGAAACCTAATTCTCTCTCTCTCTCTCTCTCTCTCTCTCTCTCTCTCTCTCTCTCTCTCTCTCTCTCTCTCTCTCTCTCTCTTTTGATCATATAAATTGAATACATGCGTACACACATACGTATATGTTTGGATATTATGTCCACGGAAACCTAATTCTCTCTCTCTCTCTCTCTCTCTCTCTCTCTCTCTCTCTCTCTCTCTCTCTCTTTGATCATATAAATTGAATACATGCGTACACACATACATACATGTTTGGACATACATACATATATGTTTGGATATTATGTCCACGGAAACCTAATTCTCTCCCTCTCTCTCTCTCTCTCTCTCTCTCTCTCTCTCTCTCTCTCTCTCTCTCTCTCTCTCTCTCTCTCTCTCATATATATATATATAAATTGAATTTTCCCCAAATCCGCTTGTGAGAAAACTTCCAACGGCCGAACAAAAAAAGCTTCCACGATCAGCCTTACCTAACGCCGTTGTATACAAACGCAACTTAACCAAACTGAACCTTATTTACCCCCATGCATAGAGGCCATAGCACCCTCTGAATCAGATGAATTCGATTCATGCTCGGCTGGACAGCTCTCTTTACGAAATCAGGGGGCCGAGAGAGGTCTGAATATCGGGGAATGAAAAATCCGCCGAGCAAAATAGTGTAAGAGGGAAAATGATAATGAAAGGTCTATTGTACGTTTCAGTATCAAAATACTGTGGCCTTTTGTGAGAAAGAATGGGGGAAGGGGGTTTTAATACTCCGTTATTTTTGGGAATTCGTTGAAATAATTGCGAGCTGGTCAGTTCTGGGAGTAATGTTATATAGTGAAGAGATTACTCACTGATTCGTAATATAAATATGTACTGTATATATATATATATATATATATATATATATATATATATATATATATATATATATATATATATATATATATATATATATATATATATATATATATATATATATGCTTTCTAAAAAGTGCCATAAAAGAATACACACACACACACACACACACACACACACACACATATATATATATATATATATATATATATATATATATATATATATATATATATATATATATATATATATATATATATATATATATATATATATATATATATATATACATATAAGATGATGGATAGAATGATAGATAACCCAAAAATCGGAAAAATTCAACTCCAATACAGATTCCCAGAAACAAATTACAAGTCAAGGCATTTAAACAAACTGAAAAACGAACAAATCTTTTTGGAGACGTCCTAAACACGATACATTTTCAAACTGCGACATTTAAACACTGTTTCCTTCGACACTTGAAATGACTTGAAGTCAAACACTCCAGCGCTTGACTTTGACTTCACCGACGTCACTTAAAGGGAACTATGAACGGGATAAGTGGGTTGCTCTGCTTGGCAGAATGCAAACATTTCGAAAATGTAAATACCTAGTGGAATTTGGTGGTATTGTTGACGTAGGTATATATATATGTATGTATATATATACATATATTTTATATATATATATATATATATATATATATATATATATATATATATATATATATATATATATATATATAGTGTGTCTCATTTTGTACTCATCTTCCATTACTCATAAATTATACAATATATGTTTTCATGAATTTGTTTCTCATGGAAATATAATGTGAGTATTTTCATTTGTAATGTACTACTCTATCTATCTGTCTATTTATCTATCTATCTATCTGTTTAGCTATCTATCTATCTATCTATCTATCTATCTATCTATCTATCTATCTATCTGTCTATTTATCTGTGAATATGTATACGTGAATGGATACCTGTATGTATGGATGCCTTGGAATGAATAAAATAACTTACCTTATCAGTTTTTGAGTTATATTCATAACATTCGAAATTCCTCTTTATGTCATTCACTTCAACTCTCCCTGTGGCCTCAAGACCACTCCCCCCCAACCCACCCCGGCCCTTTTGCTAAGGTAAGCATTAACCCGACTACGTAAATATTCTTTCCCCAGGCCCAACTAATTTCACATATAAGTAAGTCCGAGATGGATTCATTTTCCTTCTTTCAAGAACAAAAACGTGTTTGCTTAATTCACTTCGTTGCGCTCTGGTGCCTCTCTGTTTGGTCTGGGAATAAGTGATTTCTTTCTGCTTTAGCCAGAGATTTTCCGGAGATAAGGTTCCTTTCAATTACCAGAGGACTTTCAGAGTTAAAGCTTTGCCTCTATTGTAGGAGACCTCCCGGAGTTAAGGATTTGTTTCGTTACCGGAGACCTTTCAGAGTTAGGTATTGTTTCCTACTATCAGAGACTTTCCGGAGAGACCTTCCGGAGTTAGGATTTGTTTCCATAACCAGAGACCTTCTGGAGTTAAGGTTTTGTTTCTAATGAAAGAGACTTTCCGAGGTTAAGGATCTGTTTCCATCGCGAGAGAACCTGAGTTAAGGAATTGTTTCCATTGTCAGGGACATTTACGAGTTAAGGAATTTTTTCCTGAGGGCTTCAGGAGTTAAAGATTTGTTTTCATTACCAGAGCCCTTCAGGAAATAAAGATTTATTTCCATTCCAGAGACTTTTCGGCGTTAAGGTTTGTTTCTATTACCAGAGACCTTCCAGAGCTAAAGATTTTTTTTCAATATCAGAGACCTCCAGGAGTTAAATATTTATTTCCATTACCAGAGACCTTTCGGAGTTAAGGTTTGTTTCAATTAACAGAGACCTTCCGGAAATAAAGATTTATTTCCATTACCAGAGACCTTCAAGAATTAAGGATTTGCTTTCATTACCAGAGACTTTCAGGAGTTAAGGATTTGTTTTCATTACCAGAGACCTTCTGGAGTTAAGGATCTGTTTCCATTGCCAGAGACCTTCATGAGTTAAGGATTTGTTTTCATCACCAGAGACCTTCCGGAATTAAGGAGCTGCTTCCATTGCCAGAGGCCGTCGTGTTTTCACGTTCAAGCGTCATCTCTCTCTCTCTCTCTCTCTCTCTCTCTCTCTCTCTCTCTCTCTCTCTCTCTCTCTCTCTCTCTCTCTCTGAACACTTATCACATTTTCCTAATCACTGAGTTACTTCCACGCCCTTCTTCCTTCTTACTTTTTTGAGTTCCCTCTTCAATCACTCCCCTTCCTCCTCCCCCTCCTCTTCCTCCTCCTCCTCTTACAATCCTGAGTTTCCTCTTTCATTTAGGGATTTCCTCATTTTCGTGAGGTACTTTATGCTGAGTCTGGTATGTCAACTTTTGCGTCCTACAACACTTTATTCTTTCAGAGGCATACAGAAGTCATGCATACATAAAATATACATAAATACATGCATACATAAATACAGATTGAGAGATAGAATTCAGGCATACTCTAAATATGGAAATTAATGAAAATATATATTGCTTAAAAATATGTACTGGAATGTGTAAAAGCTCAGACATTCCAACTTCATAATATATATATGTGTGTGTGTGTAACTGAATCACGAAAATATGGAACGTGATGAATATATAAGTAAAGACAAAATCCACGAAGGAAAGAGAAATAATGGAGTGCTGAAAGGCCTTTCGACTTATAGTCCTTTATATATATAATATATACATATGCCTCATTAACTATTTGGATGCACTGAGTCCCAAACAGAACTATGAAAGAAACCAGAGAATTCAAAGGAACTAAATTAAAATTCAATAAACTACTGTTACTTAAATTCCTTTTGAATTTCCAAGTAAGTGGAAGACAATTTTCTTAGTGTTTTTCTTCTCTTGTCAACTGTTTCAAGACAATACAAAGACCTTAAATTAAAGAAAAAAGTTCCCAGTTATTGTAACAGAGAGAGAGAGAGAGAGAGAGAGAGAGAGAGAGAGAGAGAGAGAGAGAGAGAGAGAGAGAGCGTAAAAGGTATTTCCTTGACAAAGAAATAATCTGCGGCTGCTTTTTCCTTCACAAAGGAAAGAGACCTACTCTTCTTCACGTGAGGGAATTACCTCACTTTAGTTGTTCACTCGGCAGGAAAAACTGATGAATGCGGAAATGAATTGGAGAGATAGCGAGGAATTTTCATCAATGTCTGGAAATTCCTCAACACTATTTCCGAAATTGAACCGTGGAGGAATTTTCAGATAACTTTTATTAAAAGCGTATATAATTTGAGTTATAATGCGTATGTTATTCATCAGTGCTTTAAAAGTAGGTCAGTGTGTCTATGTTTTTTTAAATAAAAAATTAGAAATACATTCTTACTACCCATGGAGTCTGGCAACAACTTCAGTCACTTGGTGCCAACTTTTTTTATCATTATAAATTTTATCAGTTCCTCTATCCATATTTTCTTTCTCTTCATTTTTTTTTATATAGTTTCCTT
>NC_089754.1:31097383-31139883 GCF_040412425.1 Macrobrachium rosenbergii | reverse complement strand
TAGGTCAGACATTTACGGACCAACCGTCCATAAGTATGCTTTTGTGTAAAAAAAAAAAAAAAAAAAACAGGTGTGACATACGCGTGTGTGTTTTTTAAGGCCTCCGCCCATATTGCGTTTCACTTAGATATTATTTATCTTTTTTGAGGGCAAATTATTCCCGGCAGCTCCTAATTTCATCTACAAGAACTGGAACATGAAAAGTCACGGGCATATAGGCCTACGCAATTCTTTCAAACTGATTTATGGCACAGGGAAACGTTATATCTCGTTTCACTGCTTATCCTAAACACAGAATAAAGAAAAATATAGGCCTAAGGGGAATTACAAGGGTCGTTGAACGTAATTACTACAGATATATGAAATGAGAATTAACGAATGCGTATGATCTTTCATTTTCCGTGGGGCGTTTCGACTTAAATGCCTAGAGAGAATATTAATGAGGTTTTCACTAACTGAATCAAGTCAGTTTAGTTTACACAATCGTAGCAAGTCTCTCTCTCTCTCTCTCTCTCTCTCTCTCTCTCTCTCTCTCTCTCTCAGTAAAATTAACATTTTTCTGAGAGGCGTTTAGAATGAAATGTCTTTACTGCCACACACACGCACACACACACACACACACAGAGAGAGAGAGAGAGAGAGAGAGAGAGAGAGAGAGAGAGAGGGGAGATTCTTACTACGTTTTTGTAAACTAAACTGACCTCATTCAGTCAGTGAAATCTTTACTGATATTCTACTCATAACGAATATCATTGAAGTTTCCACTGACTGAATCAAGTCAGTTTAATTTACATAATCTCTCTCTCTCTCTCTCTCTCTCTCTCTCTCTCTCTCTCTCTCTCTCTCTCTCTCTCTCTCAGTGAAAAAGGAGGCTGAATGCTATACGACGCTGATTTACGTAAGAACGACGGAGCTATTTTGGACTGACGCCGGAACGCTCATGTTGAGTGTTTTAAATAATCTGAAAACATATTTACCCCCTCTTTAATAAGCCCTCCAAACACATCTTACCTGAAATCAAGCTTTTTTTTATTCCAATTAAGGTTAATTAATCTGTTCAGGCAGAACACTTGTGTCCCCAAAGCAAACTGCTGAGTAGGGGCAGTTAAACGTATCTCAAACGTCTCTGACATACCCAGGCAGCATACACTCGTTCCCCTGGTGATTTATTGAAGGTTGGGCGCGTGTCAGCCCGCTTTATTGGAATGCTAATGAGCTGCTTAAAGAGAGACCTTCTGCATTAAGCAGCAAGTTTTGAGTCGTTTCGGTAAGATATAGGAACGTAAACTGCATTTAAACGGCAAGTTTTAGTTTTCAGTTTTTTTTTTTTTTTTTTTGGAGATTGGTGTAATGTTTGTACGTCTATTCAGTGCATTTTTTGTATAAGTTATTAACTTAAAAAACTATTTTTTTAGTTTGTGCTTTTTTTTTATCTTGAAAAATAGGGTACTGTATACACGTTAATCCAAGATATCTTTATACATTGTTCGTATTATTTAATTAAGTTATTTATGCATAAATCCTTTAATTCTGAGATAGTCCTTCTCTAGAATTGTGATATTTTTATATATTGGTACTAACTTTCAATACATACGGATAACTTCAGCATTAAGAATCAAATGTACAATTCATCTAGTCATATATTATTTCATATTAATACATAATTATGCAAATTATATTTACATCTATCCTTCCGCCGGAGCTGTCTTTTTCTTTCATTAGAATTTTGGGGAAAAAATGTACTTATTTTGCCTTCAATACTGCATAGTTATAACACCTGTTCACTCCACAGATACAGTACATTTAACGGTTCAGTTATTAGTCAGAAACCCAAAGATATTAAGTCAGATAAGATGTTACATATATTCATGTAAAGAAGGCAAAATGACTATTTGAAAATTACGAATCGACTTCAGAAAACAGACTCTACACGATCAATCTTCCCCACTGCTTTCAATAAAAACATCCGCCCAAATTCAGCAATAATGACCCATTTGCTCTCAAAACAGACATTCCAAACCTGGCAATTAATGGACAAATGGAAGGGCTTTCTTCTCGGAAGTTTAATATGCAAATTTCCCCCTCCCCCACTTCCCTGCCGTGGGATTACGTTCTGTTTGCTAGCTTTTCTGGCTCCTATGTGCGCTTGGCAAGCTGCAATTGCTTGATGGCTGTTAGATGGCATTGTTCGCTTGCTTTTTACACCTGCTTTCAGTCTACTTCTTTAAGGGAAGAGAAACACACCTGTCAAGATGTTTAGGCGGGTTTTCGAACGAGAATCAATCTTTCCTGTTTTTGCGTCTTTTTTACGTTTCTGTTTCATTTCTAGAAATTTACAAATGATGTTTTGGGGCAAACTTTTTTTTCTATCCAGTGATGTATAGTTTTTGTTGTTTTTAGTAAAGTTACGCTGGGTGCAAAGGTCAAAGCTCAAGAGATTACCAGTTCGTAACGTCTGTAACTAAGAACATTCGCTCTCAAATATTTGTAAATGATAGTTCATTATTTGATTTAGTTCCTTTGGCTATCAATGCCACATTGAAACATGTGTACTATAGTTTACATGGTAAATTTAAGTTAAGGCACGAAGAATATGAAATTGTTAAGAATTAATTTGAAAACGCTTCAGTATAATTAAAGTTTTCCTGCCGTAAGTTCTACCTCAAAATAAATCAGTTTAATGGATTTCAAGGCTTAAACCCTAAAATTAACAATCAAACATCTCGTATTTATCACCAAAACACATGTCTAGAAGTACGTGAAACTTTACAGTAAACATACAGTTCGTATTCATTATTATATTAACAAGGTCACTCGTTAAAATAAAGACTGACGGTCCATGCTAGGCGGTAAAAGACTGAAACCAGCCTTGTCAGTCACCTGACAAAGTTATGTGTCCTTTTGAAAGACCGTAATGCCAACCAGTTACCTATGACGCATTCGCTTGCAACTGGACGTCCGGGTATCAGTCAAAATCCAACCCCCACCCCCCAGCGGATTTGTCTCGCGACTGTTTGAGTTTTGACGTTTGTCCAAACACGGGAGGAAAGCTGGTAAAGGGAGTTTTCTGGGAATGGTTATTCTCTGCTGTTTAGTTTTTATTTTGTGCGTGTTTTTTTAATTAGTTTTTTTTTACTCGAGTGGTTTGTTAACGAATTTCATTGGCGATCTTGACTTTGCAATTTTTCAGTAAACAGATTCATTTTTTAAAAGTTCCTGCTTGCATCATTAATGATCAACAACAATATTGTTGTGGATTGTGATGTTATGGCATTGCATGTTCTTATTACCTCCTACGACGAAAGTGGGGATTTTGCTTCTTTGCCTTGTAGTTAAATAAGCAAAAGTATATATATATATATATATATATATATATATATATATATATATATATATATATATATATATATATATATATATATATATATATATATATATATATATATATATATATATATATATATATATAAATATACATATATATACATATACACATATATATATATATATATATATATATATATATATATATATATATATATATTTATATATATACATGTATATATATATATATATATATATATATATATATATATATATATATATATATATATATATATATATATGAGTGTGTGTGTGTGTGTGTATGAATGTATGTTTATATGTATGTACACATGCATATCCAAATGAACCAGAAAACAAGTGTATTGACAAGATTCAAATTAAATCATGAGCAATGGCATTGAATGGCTCCCCGTCTCCCACCCCCGCCCCTCACGCCACCCCCCCCCGCGATTCTTCTCCCTCACGTAAAGTCCATCAAGAACAATAATTACTCCTCTCTCTCTCTCTCTCTCTCTCTCTCTCTCTCTCTCTCTCTCTCTCTCTCTCACCATGATCTTCTCCAGCACCGTCTACACATCATCAATCCTCCGTGACGGACGGACCAAATATAATTCCCTCTTAAGGATGCCCGGGGGGCATTGCCGTGTATGCACTGAATCTGTTGAATCATGGGCATTACCGAGGCCTTATGCCAACCAGGTCTGAGGGTCCTTTGAAGGAGATTTCCCAAAGGATCTTCCACCAGAAATATGGATTATCTGATAGAGTGTAACACAAGGATATTTATCCTGCTTTTATTGAAGTTAGTTTGTATATTGATAATTTTCTGTTATTTATAGGTTAATGACTTCCTGTTGATGATGATGACCCTTGGTATTGTAACGTTATTTGGATATTACACTCATGAAATTGTATTAGGAAATCAGAATTCGTTCAATTGAAAACATACTCATTGGTGTTATGATTTTGATTTTACACGATGGAGATACTTATGCCATATTTCTTAATGTCCGAAGTGTGGTTATAGTTACATAATTCTTTCTGGGAAATGTAAAATGCTTCTTGGATGACATTCCTCTCTCTCTCTCTCTCTCTCTCTCTCTCTCTCTCTCTCTCTCTCTCTCTCTCTCTCTCTCTCTCTCTCTATATATATATATATATATATATATATATATATATATATAGTATATATATATATATATATATATATATATATATATATATATATATATATATATATATATATATATATATATATATATACTTTATGACTGATACACCAACGTAAACATACATACCTACAATTATGAAAAAATCAAAGCACCAGCCAACGATATTTACTTAAAGCTCAGAAATAAAAAAAAATCTTCAATATAAAAAAAGACAATTAAAGAAATTAAAAGATTCATCCCTGGGAAGCCCTCTAGACAAAGAGCACAGGTCCACACATCCTTAGCTCCGCTCGAGTGCTTCCTCGGCTCGTGCAAATCTATTTTATCAATTCAGCCCAACTGAATTCAATCAATTCCAGGGTCCCGTCCGAATGAATTTACGAACTGTTAATTCACGATGTTATTTGAAGCGCGGACTTTATCGACAAGGAGGTGTCGAGATGAAATGAGTCGATGATTTCGTTATTTCTGGGAAGATATGAATTGATGTGATTGTTACCTTTGGGAAGATAACTTCATTACTGCTAGTGAAGTGATAATTTCGTTACTTCACTGCGTATTGTGAATGACAAGCAAGTCATTCATAGCGTATCTTGAATAACAAGAATGTAATTCACGGCGTAGCTTGAATGACCAGAAAATAATTCAGTGCGTATCGTGAATAACAAGAAAGTAATTTAATGCGTTTTGTGAGTAACAAGAAAGTAATTCAATGCGTATCGAGAATAGGAAGAGAGTAACTCATTGCATATCGAGAATAACAAGACTGTAATTCAATGGGTATCATGAATAACAAGAAAGTAATTCATTGAGTATTGTGAATAACAAGAAAGTAATTCATTGAGTATTGTGAATAACAAGAAAGTAATTCAATGTGTATCGTGAATAACAAGAAAGTCATTCATTGCCTATCGTGAATAACAAGAAAGTAACTCGGTGCGTATCGTGAATAACAAGAAAGTAATTCATTGTATACAACTATACAATAATACACGGACTGAAGAAAGTAATTCTTTGCGTATCGTGAATAACAAGAAAGTAATTCGTTTGCATATTGTGAATAACAAGAAAGTAATTCAGTGAGTATAGTGAATAGCAAGAAAGTAATTCGTTTGCATATCGTGAATAACAAGAAAGTAATTCAATGAGTATTGTGAATGACAAGAAAGTAATTTAGTACATATCGTGAATAAGAGGAAAGCAATTCAATGCGTATCGTGAATAACAAGAAAGTAATTCAGTGCGTATAGTGAATAACAAGAAAGTAATTCAGTGCGTATCGTGATTAACAAAAAAGTAATTCAGTGCGTATAGTGAATAACAAGAAAGTAATTCAGTGCGTATCGTGAATAACAATAAAAAAAGATAATCTCTAACCCATATATTTCTGGATTTATTATTGTCTCCAACTTTGCGCTAAATTCGCTGGATCTTTTGAAATGGTAATGTTATTCACTGGGGAAAACCTGGCTTTAGGCTACATCTTTCAGGGTCATTTACACCATGTCCATTCTTCTTCAGTTCTTGTATTATTGTATACGTTTGTATACAACGAATTAATCTCTGAAATTCCAAATAACTAGATTTTTGCTCTGTTTTACGATGTTGTTTTTTTCAAATTAATGGGTGGATTTTATCAACCTCTGATTTATTTCGCTTCATTCAAATTTAATAGTAATAAAAACGCTTCATGATTTATGATAAACCTTCCCCCTAGCCTAGAAATGGACGGCTTATTTCAAAGGCTTAGGGATAAATTCTTCGAGGAACTGAAAAAAAGTAAAAGCACTATTTTTAAAGCATCAGGCAAATTAAAAAAAAAAAACAATTGTCTAAAAATATCTTTCGAGCATGAGTCTATCAAAACATCGTCCCCCGACCCGCCACCCCCATTCCCCCGCCCTCTTCTGGCCTTTCCAAAAATTCAAAATGACGTTCACCTGTCAAGAAATTCGCTTCACGTACTCTAAAAATAAATAAATAAAATTAAAAATAATACGAAATAAAAGTCTGCATTCTGCCACCAGCCCCAAGCAATTTATGAGATGCGAGTCCTTCCTTACGTAAGCATATGCTTGCATGGACGCATGCTCGGACAAAGAGTGTCCCCAGATCTCCCCCCACCCCCACCCCTCCCATCCCCTCCCACCCCTCTTAGGGGTGGGGAAGGGTTCGCCCACTGGGAAGAGGAACAAGGAACTGATTACATTGGTGACTTGGAAACGACTTCAACAGGTGATCGTTTTATGGGAATATTTAATTTGAGAAGTTTTCTTTTTCTTTCTTATTTTCCTCTTTTTATCAATTTTCCTCATTCGAATCATCATCGTCATCGTCAGTGTTATGGATATTAATGTTTCTTTACCCGGCTGGCTTTTATTTATTTTATTTCAGCCTTTTCTTTCGGTCTTTTATTTGGCATTTTTTCTTACTCCGCTTTATCTGATTAAACTCACTGTTGGTGTTTCTCGTTTTGAATATTTATTTATGTTTGTTTTTTCTCCATTTTCTTGTTATTATCATCTCCTTTATAATATTTCTTACTGCCATTTTTATTCTAATTTTTTCATTTCCTTTTAATTTTCCTTCTTCTTCTTTATCAAACTCGCTGTCTCCATCGTTGTTTTCCATTCCCTTTATCTTACTATTCCTCTCCTTTAGCATATTCCTCACTACCATTTTTATTCGCCTATTTGTCCTTTCCTTCATTCTTCCCTCTTCTTCTTCTTTATGAAATTCACCATCTCCACCTTTATCTTACTATTCCTCTCCTTTATTATACTCCTCACTGCCATTTTTATTCTCGTATTTTTCATTTGCTTACATACTTCCTTTTTCTTCTTCTTCTTCTCCTTCTTCTTACTCTTCTTATTCTTCTTTATCAAATTCACCATCTCCTCCTTTATCTTACTATTCCTCTCCTTTATAATATTCCTCACTGCCATTTTTATTCTCGTATTTTTCATTTCCTTACATTATTCCTTCTTCTTCTTCTTCTTCTTCTTCTTCTTCTTCTTCTTCTTCTTCTTCTTCTTCTTCTTCTTCTTCTTCTTCTTCTTGTTTTTGTTCTTGTTCTTGTTCTTCTTTATTAAGCTCCCCACTTCCACCTTTATTTCCCACTCCCTTTATCTTACTATTCGTCACCTTGTATAATTCACAGCCCATAGCCTCCTTTAAGCTGAAAGTTCCACTTTAATAACTTTTCTATACCGAGTCCCGTTTCTGTGTTTGGCTTCGCATATCATTACACGCAGAAGGGATTCCTCTGTTTGGCTCATGCGCATTGATTGGGGGAGGGGGAATGGGAGGTGGGGGAGGGAGGGGTGTCTTTGGGGAGGGAGAGGTTTCATGCTTGGAAGATCCCATCGGGGTTAAGTCGTCCAAGATGTCGTCCAATTTATGCATCTTTGCAATAATAACTGCAACTCTTGAAATATGTGATAATATTATTGAAATGCCTCTTCGGGTTATTGGTACTACTGCTAATGTTACTGGTAATGATAACAGTAATTGTGTAGTTATGATAATGTGTATTGCAATTGCATATTTTCGTGCAATGAGTCTGGGTAATTTCAGTTTGATTTTCATTTGTTTCAAGGTCTTTCTCTCTCTCTCACCCTGCATACACACATACACATAAATAAATACATACACACACACACATATATATATGTGTGTGTGTTTAAATACACACATATATGCTGTATATGTGTATATAAACACACACTCACATATATGCGAGTATGCGTGTGTGTGTGTGTATGTATGTATGTATGTATGTATGTATTTGCATGTACACACTTCTGTCCCTTCTGTATTCACCCATCTTTCCACCATTATCTCCTTTTTACCACATCTCCTTACCTTCTACTATCTTATTTCCTTCCTATCTTATTTCTTCCTACTCACCTCTTGTCCTTTATCACCTCAGTATTTCCTCAGCTCATTCTAACTTCTCCAGAAAAAAAAATAACAAAAATTACAGAACAAAGGCAAAGTCTCATATCATGATCAGCCTTTCTTTCTTTTTTTTTATTCTTATTTTAGCCGAAAATAATTTTGTGGATTTTCCTGCATATTTGCCCGTGCCCAGCAAAATTCTTCTGAGCATGCGCAGCTGCAGTCGATGAAGCGTGTTGGAGTGTAAACAAAATTGGAGTGATTTGGCAAGAGCACTATGCAAGGTATTTTTATTTTATCTTTTTTTTCGGGTGAGAATCTTGCTATAACAAAAGAAAATGGAATGGTTAAGAAAATAGTTATAAAATAAAGTTATTTTTAGATGGGATCAGTGTACTTTGTGAGGTCTACGCAAGGCAGAAAAAGAGGGAATTTTTTTTTTTTTTAGAGCATTTAAATTCACTAATAACAACGAGGGCCCCTTTAAATGAGGTCATTTAATTATTGTAATATATTTAAATGAGGATTTTATTATCTTATTTTAAAGCAATATCCTTAACACAAGACTCTTCCATGTTAAGTATTTACTGATAAAATCAAAACTGCCTCATGTATGTATATATATATATATATATATATATATATATATATATATATATATATATATATATATATATATATATATATATATATATATATATATATGTATATGTATATATAGATATGTGTGTGTGTATTTACTTATTTATTTATTTACTGAATCTTTTCTGTCTTCATATTTGTAGTCTCTTAATAGGCTCCAAGACCTTCACTGAAGACAGTCCAATAATTTACAGCATGAAAATTTGCAAGAGACTTGAATCGAAGTACCTCTTGATCATAAATACTCATATCTGACAACATATCCCATAAACATTTTTCTCATGAATAAGAATAAAGCTAATTTGATTTAAAGCATTTAAAAATAACAATACAATATCTTCTTTTATTTTTACTGCTAATTTCAAGATATTCAAGACATTAGCAGGACACCTAATGGAATTTAGGTTTTGTTTTATTATTTTACCACAGTTGATTATGTTTTTCGTTAATTAAATAATTAATTAATTTATTTATTTATTTTTATTTCTCTGTTTTCGCTAAGGTCGTTGGAAAGAGCAACTACAGATAAAAAGGAAATACAATATAAGGTGCAAACGTATCAAAATGGCACGATCGAATATGATTCCGTGAAGTCTATTACCTTCCTTCTTTTTTTTTTCTAGCTCCCAACCTCTCCTGCTTTCTAATTCCAACCCCAACCCATAACAAACCACATACCCGTTAGTCTGTCTCCTGAACCCCACCTCAACCCCAGATTCTATCCCATCTGTACATAAACCATATTCAATAACCCCAACCCGATAGGAAGCATTTTTTACCTCCACTTCAACCTCAAAACCTCAAAAAGATACCATGGACACTTCAAACGAAATCAGCAACCCCAAATCCCAACCTCTTCTAACCCCACTTAAACGACTCCTCTTTCTCCATCTACTAACCCAACCCCAACTTCCAACAGCCAACCCCTTCTAACCCCACTTAAACAATCCCTCTTTCTCAGTCTACAACCCCAACCACAACGCCCATCAACCAACCTTTTCTAACCCCACTTCAACCACAGCCCTCCCCCCAACCTTTCTTCAGCTAGTACCCCAACCCCAGTCTCCAACAACCAGCCCTCAAACCCTCCAACAGCCAACCTTCCAACCCTCAACCCAAATCAAAGGAATGCTCTTTCTTGCATTAAATGACCGCTGTTGATATGCTGAATCACTGACCTGCATTGTGAGACACTAACGATCTTTATGGGAAAGATTGATGACTTAATGAAGGCTCCGGTGTGTAGTTATTTCTTCTTTTCTTGATCCTTCTAAGCTTACTGAAATGCTATGTCGAGTTATTTCTTCTTTTTATTAATTTTTCTAAACTTACTGAAATGCTACGTCGAGTTATTTCTTCTTTTCTTGAGTTTTCTAGGCTTGTTAAAATGCTATGTCGAGTTATTTCTTCTTTTTCTTGATTTTTCTAAACTTGCTGAAATGATATGTCGAGTTATTTCTTCTTTTTCTTGAGTTTTCTAAGTTTGCTGAAATACTACGTCGAGTTATTTCTTCTTTTCTTGATTTTTCTAACCTTACTGAAATGCTACGTCGAGTTATTTCTTCTTTTTTCTTTATCTTTCCAAGTTTACTGAAATACTAGGTCGAGTTATTTCTTCTTTTTTCTTGGTCTTTCTAAGCTTACTGAAATGCTACGCTGAGTTATTTCTTCTTTTTCTTGATTTTTCTAAGCCTACTGAAATGCTAAGTCGAGGTATTTCTTCTTTTTCTTGATTTTTCTAACCTTACTGAAATGCTACGTCGAGTTATTTCTTCTTTTCCTGATTTTTCAAAGCTTATTGAAATGCTACGTCGAGTTATTTCTTCTTTTCTTGACTTTTCTAAGCTTACTGAAATGCTAAGTCGAGTTATTTCTTCTTTTTTCTGGATTTTTCTGAGCTTACTGAAATGCTACGTCGAGTTATTTCCTCTTTTCTTGATTTTTCTAAGGTTATTGAAATGCTAAGTCGAGTTATTTCTTCTTTTTTCTGGATTTTTCTGAGCTTACTGAAATGCTACGTCGAGTTATTTCCTCTTTTCTTGATTTTTCTAAGGTTATTGAAATGTTATGTCGGGATATTTTTTTTTTTTTTTTAGGTCTTGTCATTTCTTCTTTTTCTTGAGTTTTCCAAGATTATTGAAGTGCTATGTCCAGTATTTTCTTCCTTTCTGTGTGTAGTTGTATCTTGTTTTACTTGATTTTTCTATGCCTATTGAAATCCTATGTATAGTTTTTTCTTCTTTTCTTGATATTTCTAAACTTGTCGACATGCATTTTGAGTTATTTCTCCTTTTTCTTCATTTTTATGAAATACTATGTATAGTTATTTCTTCTTTTTTGATATTTCTAAGCTTGTCGACATGGCATGTCGAGTTATTTCTCATTTTTCTTCATTTTTATATGATTATTGAAATGCTATGTGTAGTTATTTCTTCTTTTTCTTAATTTTTGATGTGATTATTGAAATGTTATGTGTAGTTATTTCTCCCTTTTCTTCATTTTTTATATGGTTATTGAAATGCTATGCGGAGTTATTTCTTATTTTTCTTCATTATTTATGATTACTGAAATGCTATGTGTGGTTATTTCTTCTTTTTCTTCATTTTTTTATATGATTATTGAAATGCTTTGGGAAGTTATTTTTCTCTCTTCAATTTATATTTTTCAGTTAGGTTTCCTGGGTGAAACAGTACTGATTTTAGCACGGCTTTAGGTTTGATTTCTGAGGTATGAATAATTACAAAAGAGTGGCTGTAATTTACTATAATTTACTGAGAGTTTGTAATTAGAACATTTTGCTGTTACTTTATAGTTCGTTCTTTCGCAATGCCTGAATTTTTGTCTATTGTAATTTTAGTATGGCCACAAGTTCAGTTATTTTTATTCCATTATAAGGAATTATTATTTTTCATCAACATTGTCAAGCGAATCAGATTTTTTTTAGACAAAAGAAAACAAATAAAAAAAAGTTCGTGTTGCTTCCAAGGCCTTAATTAATCCTAGAGGTGAATGGGACCCCATAGATTGAGTCGTCAGATTCCTGAATTTAATCGAGAGAGAGAGAGAGAGAGAGAGAGAGAGAGAGAGAGAGAGAGAGAGAGAGAGAGAGAGAGAGAGAGAGAGAGAGAGAAATTAAAGCTTTTTATTTAGTTTTTATACAGAGAGAGAGAGAGAAAGAGATATTAAAACTTTTTATTTAGTTTCTATAGAGGGAGAGAGAGAGAGAGAGAGAGAGAGAGAGAGAGAGAGAGAGAAAATTAGAGCTTTTTATTTATTTTCTATAGAGAGAGAGAGAGAGAGAGAGAGAGAGAGAGAGAGAGAGAGAGATATTCTCTTTCAGTTTCACGATTGTCTTTTATAAAAAAACTCGCAGAAAATATTCAAGTATTTTATCTCTACTGAGAACGAGAGGGGAAAAAAATGGTATTTTACAAAACGTTCAAAATGTGTTGACCAAGACTTCGCGACTCCAGTTTGGTAAACGGATAAACAGATATTTTGCAGCCCAATAAACAAACATCTTACAAAGACAGCTTGCAGCTCAATTAACAGACAAACAGACAGACTGACTTACAGACAGACAAGCACGAAAAACAAAGCGCACGAGGGATGGGTGCAAAGGGTATCTGACTCACTGTCATACGCATCGTTGATCTTCGATTTTGTGACGCAATTTTAACGCAAATTCATGCGCATGCTGCTTAACAAGCAAGTCACATGGATTCACATAATCCACATTGTTTACACATAAACATTCACATATCCGACACTAAGCAAGAGCATAGCTAGAATGCACATTAATTCACATACACGGTAACATTCACATGCATTTACATACAAAATAACGAAAATTCACATTTTCTACACATGCATATTTCCATTTTCAAACATGATAGTAAACAAGACAGCAACAAGAGTTCACATGAATTCACATTCACACACATGATAACAAACCAGTTTTTAAACACGTTTTCAAACAAAATGTACACGAATTTACATTCACATACTTTAAAAAATTCATATTCTCTTCACATAAACATTCCCATTTCCAGACACGACTCTAAACAAGACAGCAACAATATATCACATGAATTCGCTTTCACATGCACAACAACAAACACATTTTCCAAACACGTAGGTCACTTCACATGAACGTAAACATACGTACTCAACTTTCGCTAACTATTACACATCATTTGCAAACTTCGACATTTAAAACAACATGTTCCCCATTTCATAGACGTGTACCACAAGCCTTCCAATGAACTGGAAGAAAAATTATGGAATATTTGTTATCGAATGACAAACATACCATTTCCTTTTTCCCAAAAGCCTCGTCTTCATTCTTCATTTCTTTAAAGGGAATTTCGGCGCATTGTTATGCTGATGGAAACATGGGTCTCAGGGTGTGTGAAAGCATTTGAGCAATTCGACAATCTCTCTCTCTCTCTCTCTCTCTCTCTCTCTCTCTCTCTCTCTCTCTCTCTCACACACACACACACACACACACTATAATTAGCAAGGTCCAAGTATTGCAATGATGCCATTCTCTCTCTCTCTCTCTCTCTCTCTCTCTCTCTCTCTCTCTCTCTCTCTTCAAATACAAATTAGCATGATCAGAGTATTGCAACGATGCTCTCTCTCTCTCTCTCTCTCTTTCTCTCTCTCTCTCTCTCTCTCTCTCTCTCTCTCTCTCTCTGTCTCCACGTACAGAAAAGTATGATCAGAATATTTCAACGATGCCGTTAACTCTCTCCTTCTCTCTCTCCCCCTCTCTCTGATATAACTCTTGTATCTTTTAATTAATCTCACTCCTTGCCTGCCTCCAAGCCAAGCTGTCACGACTAGTCATGAAGTGCCTATTAGTCTGTTTATTCAAGAAACAAGCTGCGAAAACTCTTATTCTTATTTTTTCCTTCTTCTTCTTCTTCTTCTTCTTCTTCTTCTTCTTTTCGGGTTATATATTTAACCACTCTTAGCTTTCAGTTGACGTAAGGCCAAGCGGATGCAAGTACGTGCGGGTATGGTGCTCAATTGTTTTTTCCGGGTAACCAGTCAATATTACGAAGTTCACAAAGATGTTTAACGTAAAATAAGTTATGTCTGCCTTTGCCAAGGCTTACGTCACTGCAGAATTAACTAGTTTTCTAGAATGGAGCTTAAACAGAGAATCAACTAAACCAATTAGTAGGAACAATCAAAAACTGCCCAGTTGAAAGTTGCACCAACATTCTCCAAAACGAACAGATTCCTGAAGTTATGTATAGATGAAAGGAACCCTACGTATATAATCAGTATCTCTGTATATTCTCCAGCGTACCAAGCCCTTCGCAAACAGTCCTGCGGCGCTTCCTAAATACACTTAGCCAAGCACACGCACATACAAACGCGTAAGAAACCCCTCGTTCGCTCGCCTGCGAGTCAAGTGCAATTGCTCGCTCGCTGGAGGAACCGTCACCTGTTGTCACTTTGGCAAACAATATGCTAATGCTATTACACCAATGCAAGATATGCTTGGTTGAACTCCAGAAGGTAGCCCCCCACCCTCACCCTCCCAGACTTACTCATTCCGCCCCCTGCCCTTTTGTTTTTTTAAAGGTACTCAAATCTTTAGCCTATGAATTAGGGCCACGTACTGTAACTATCTCGCAAAATCTGTTTGTGTTTTGACTAAACGCAGGTGAGAGTGTGTCTTTGAAAGCAAATTCTGGAGTACTGAATTTGTGTGCAAATCTTTTTAGAGAGAATAATACTCTTATTTTTGTAGGGTCTTACGTTATTTTTTTTTTTTTGAGACAAGGGTAAATATACGCAAATAAATGATCTTTCGGGTATACCCAAAAAAATTTTTTTAGGAACCTTTTGGGAATTGTAACTTCAACTCTGATGATCGTGATAGAAGCCACGGCAACCAAATATAACCGAAGGAAAACACGACATAAAAGAAGCATACTCTAAAAATAAAAAAAAAATTGAACCACACGAAAACGCAAAGAAAGAAGACGAAAAAAAAAGAATATAATCCTTTTTAAGTCATTCTTAGCTTTGTAAGGAAGGGTTTTAAGAAAAACGGAAACTCTTCAAAGAACGTGTTGATTTCGTTGCAGTGCAATCATACAAAGGGATGATCCAGCTTTCTGGCAAATAGATTAGGGAGAAGAAGAAGAAGAAGAGTCAAATTTCGCTTGCAAAAGATTGCAAAGAATGTGACGAAGGGCTTAAAGAATACTTCGTTTTAAGAGATTTGCTGACTGGAGTTTAAGACGCGCAGAGTGGTTTCCCCTTTCCTTCTGGTCTTTCTTCTGGTCTTTCTTCTGGTCTTTTATCCTGGGTGTTGGTCTTTGGGCTTAGATCATGATAACCAGTTTGTGTGTTTTTTTTTTTTTTGCAGCTTAGTCAGGATATCTGACTTGCTTTATTGTAATAACTATCTCCCCCCCCTCTCTCTCTCTCTCTCTCTCTCTTTCTTTAGTGGTGATGTATGACTTACGTAGACCTATTTCTCTCTCTCTCTCTCTCTCTCTCTCTCTCTCTCTCTCTCTCTCTCTCTCACACGCACATACACAGTGGTGATATATAATTGTACTGTTTTGTTAAAATTTCCACTTATCTATTAACGTCCTTATTCAGTATTAAAATTTTTCTCATACTTGAGTAGCTTTCAAAAAAGACGAGACGATAATCCCTACCACATTTTTGCTTTATAAATAATGTACGGTCTGAATTCGGAGCCGATTTGAAAAACCAGAACAAAATACATCACCATAATTAAGCCTGAGGCCTCTGGACACTTGCATATCTAAATAGATACGTGTTATCTACGTATGTACACATAAACATTCGTAATACAATGCTTGCCTAAATTATAGGAAATAGAAATGTCTACATTTAATCCATATCGTATAACGAAATTTACATATTTATCAAAATTTTACAATCGTACGTAGTCTTGCAAACTAATCCTAACTACTGTTTTCATCATAACTGTCTGAAAATTTCGCTCATCCTAATTTTCGTAACCGTAAGAATACATATTTGGAGGCAAGATATGAGAAGAATTTGACTTGGGACAAATTGCAGGGGAAGGCTAACATATGACAGCGACAATTTTAGATGTCGCTCGATGCGACAGAACCAAATCAATTACTTCGTGATTTGATTCTTTCATTCCAGTGTTAATGAATACAACTGGATTTGTTGTGACAGTTAATTGATAATCGCAGGTTGTAATTATTTTTGCAATCTGGTGACAGGTTTTTTTTGGGGGCGGGGGCCTTTTGCCTAAAAAAAAAAGACTGAGCTCTTGACTGAGTAACCAGGAGATACTTTCACAGTTCATGTGTGTGTGTGTGGACATATGCCAGTATATGTGTGCAGTGAACTATACACTGTGTGCAATGTAATTTACATGTGACGCTAATTTTGTAACTATATCTTTTTATTTTGAAAATATTTAATTCAGCTTGTTTTGTATCATCTATAATTATACGTCTGTTATTTCTTATCCTTTTCATCATTACCTTCCGTTAAATATATTCTAATATTCCTGGAAGTATTCAGGAGATTCTTTTGAATATATATATATATATATATATATATATATATATATATATATATATATATATATATATATATATATATATATATATATATATATATATATATATATATATATATATATATATATATATATAATATATATATATAAGGATGTGTTTAGATTATACTACCACTAACAAATGCTTAGAATTTTGTTGTACTTAAACATAGTGTATGTCCGTCGAAATGCAAATATACATACTGTATAACATAAAGTTACCTTATATGTGTATAAATCTGCATACAAATAAATGTATTCACAAGTAAAGAACTTCACTTGTACAGTTCCCCTTATGCACAAACAACAAAAAACTCACCACAAATCCCACCAAGAACACGCGCATTTACGATTAGCCCAGGCGGGCCAAATGGCCCAAACAAGCTACCGGGCTCGTCTCAACTGACGCGGGGGTCAAAGGTCACGCCCAACGTTTGTACGCTGGCTTGTCTTACCATTAAACCATTTGCTCACGCTTCCAGAACTGAAGTCGCCACGCAGCTTCAGAAGAGTCCACGTTGACCTTTGACCTTGAGGGTCAATTCGTGAGGACCTTTTCTTACGTATCTCTTGTTACATTTCCTTTTGTAAAACGATCTTCCTTTGATGGCCGAAATTATTTCTTGGGATTGTCTACGTTGTACTTAAGATCGTTTGCGCTTTTTTTTTATTGGGAGACCACCAGGAGACAGCTTCCTTATCTCAGATCGTTTGCTGGTTTAGTTTTTTTTAAATACCGAGAGAATGTTTAATTCTAACATTTTAATGTTTCTGTTTAGTTTGTCGTTTAATGTTGATGGAATTCTTGAAAACTGGTTATTTTTTTCAGTAATCTGAGACCCAGATATGATTTAATCTTCATTGCCATAATTTAACAATAAAAAAAAACGAAAATATCGCTCAGACTTGTAAACTGAAGTATACAATTGCAAAAGAACCTTATAAATATATATAAACAAAATGTTAAGTGCGAGTGAAACAGTATAATTATATAAATATTTAATGGAAGACGTTATTTATTAATCCGGGAATGATAAATTTCATAGTATTACTCGTTTTTGAAACAAATAGAATAATTATCAAGAAAATGTAATTGCATCACAGATAATCGTTACAGAGGATCTAGATTGCATATGAACATAATAATTTTATTTTTACTTTTCGCAACTTAAAATTCACGCCATTCTACTGGCCTTGTCATTTATTTTCTGCCCACGTTTACCAACTCTTTGGACTTAGAGGCTCAGATCAAGGTTGGTGAATGTAACCAAGCTGTGTGGTGAAGAAACGTTTCCTAAGAGGTAAAACTATCCGTTCATAATCCAGGCCAATGATTTGGGAAAACAGTATTTGACTAGATAGCATTTGTGTATTGAGCCAGGCGAATTTTAAGATATCATTTCTTATTTGAATGGCTGTATATTTTTTTTGGTGTCATCCAGGAGTAAAAAAAAAGTAAAAAAATGCGCTGAGGTTTCTTCGGCGCAATCGAGTTTTCTGTACAGCGTATAATCAAAGTCACCTAAAATTGATCTATCTTTGGTGGTCTCTGTATAATGCTGTATGAACCGCGGCCCATGAAAATTTAACCACGGTCCGGTGGTGGCCTGTCTTATAGCGTTGTCAGACGCACGATTATGCATAACTTTAACCTTAAATAAAATTTTTAAAAATACTGAGGCTAGAGGGCTGCAGTTTGGTATGTTTGATGATTGCAGGGTGGATGATCAACACACCAATTTGCAGCCCTCTAGCCTTAGTAGTTTTTAAGATGTGACGGCTGACAGAAAAAGTGAGGACGGGCAGACAAAGCCATCTCAGTAGTTTTCTTTTAGGGAAAACTAAAATCCTCTGTAGTAACCTGAGAGACCATTGCTTTTAATGTTGCTTAGCCAGAGAGTACGGTAAGGCACAGTTTTGGAGGCGTCCTTATATACCATTAATTATAAGAATTACCTTTTCTTGTCAAGTTAATTTCAAAGGGTGAAATCTATATGTAATTTTTTTGGTGAATTTACACTTCATTGTGTCCTTCGTAATCAATTCTGTGTTTAGAAAAACTCACCATCCGAGTAATGAAACAATTAGTTTCCTTTTTAGACGATTGACACTTCATTTTGTCTTCCATAACTAACTCAAAGCTTTGAAAAACTCACTATTAAAACAGTGAAAACTTTTAATTACTTTTCAGACAGCTTACACTTGATTATGTCCTTCATAAATAACTCAAAATTTAGAAAAACTCACCATTCGAATGGTGAAAGCTTTTACTAACTTTCTGACGAATTCACACTTCACTATGTCCTTGCTAGTTAATTCAAAGTTTAGAAAAACACTTCTCTGCGAATTTACACTATAATGTCCTTCATAACTAACTCAAAGTTTAGCAAAACTCACCACGAAACTAAAACACTCGAGTTGATCAAGAGAAAGAATGAAACGGATTTAAGTAAAAAAAAAAAAAAAAGAGAGAAATTCCCCTACCACCTCACAGAGTAAAGACCTTCAAGTGATGTAGGTCCAATGTCTATCTGTTTGAAGAAAAAATAAAAAAGGAAAATAATCTTTTATACTTCGCATACCATAACAGCAGTAGAGCGAAAAGTCTACGAAGAGGTGTTCAGAAGAACAGCGTATGCTAATTTGAATATCGATTTTTTTTATTCCCTTTTATAGAATATGTAAATCGTGGTTACATAGGTGCGCATGCGCGTGCGCACTCATTCCCCCTAGGTCTTAAGTACAGAACTTTGACTGGTTTCCTGAAACAGGTTTTTTTTCGTAGCTTATTGAATCGTAAACCAAATAAGACCTTCTAAATAATTGTATAATTCTTGCGGTTTTTTCAGGCACTTTACTGAGCCACTCATATTATACCACAGTCTATTTTTTAATGGAGTTTAATTTAAGTATAATTACATTAATCTGTTTCAGTTTTTTTAATTCATAGATATATGTTCAATATATTTTTCTATATTGTTTATGAAATTATAGACGTAATAGCTTCTTTCCATTTTTTTTCAAGTAATCCTGTAAATCGTGGAAGTGAATTGTTCCGTGTGGTTTTTTGTAATATCTATTGAAATATTTATGTATTAGTTTCTTACTGACTTTCCCATGTTTATAATATATATATATATATATATATATATATATATATATATATATATATATATATATATATATATATATATATATATATATATATATATATATATATATATATATATATATATAGTATTATATATATGTATATATATATATATATATATATATATATATATATATATATATATATATATATATATATATATATATATATATATATATATATTATATATATATTGCATTCTTGTAATTTACTTTAATATTTCATGCCGTAAAGGTTGTTAAGGAGGTTATTGACCATTATACATTGTTCTGGTAAAATATCAAGAAATTGTGAGTAATGATAATAATGAAAAATACATTCAATTTACTCTTCATTATTCACTCATTCCACTTTTAGTGTCATGAAACATCAGTCAGAGAACATAAGAACTTATTTATTTCTTACACTGGTCACATAAAAATAATATCCATGACCACCACATCATTCACCGTCTCACTTTCGTTCTTAGTGTTAATAACCATCACAGAAAGAAAATACGATAATAATTGCCTCATTAACCACAAAACCTCCGACATCAACATCACCAACAACAATAAGACTAACAAAAGAAGCATCAAATGCGTGGCTTATTCAACCCAGCAGTGTATTGTCTAACCGTTGAAGGATGAGAGAGATTGAGAGAGATTGCTAGGACACATATGTCTGTCTGTCTGTGTGTTCCTAATTGTAGTCTTTGCTAATGCCCCTCTAATAGGCCTTATCTTGAATTTTTCGAAGGCGGAAGAGAAAAGACGAGAGGCCTCTAATCTCTCTAATGATGTTGAGGAGGCCACACCTCCCGTCCTCTTATGTATGAGATTGTATGAGATTTTTCCATGAGATTAGATAGTTGGGGGAAGGCTGAGTTTCGTAACGTGGGTCTCTCTCTCTCTCTGTCTCTCTCTGTCTGTCTCTCTCTCTCTCTCTCTCTCTAGGTAGGATTGTCCTGTTTAAAATTACATATAGAATATCTTTTCTCAACAATCTACAGCAGTCTTTACCAATAGATGAGTATGGAAAATCTATCACAATTAAAGAAAAAAGAAACTCCACAATTATCACATTGTAAATTATTCTTATAATAATAATAATAATAATAATAATAATAATAATAATAATAATAATAATAATAATAATAATAATAATAATAATAATAATAATAATGTACTATGCAATCAGTTCAGCTAAACATTTTCAATCTTTGTATTTTTATTTGCATTCAGCATCCACGCTTCGCTTCCATAAAGGGGAATCAGCTAAACACTCTTTTCTCACACTCCCACCTTAGCTTCCATACAACTTAGACCTATTCCCAATCTTTCTGCTTACAAGTTGTTACGTTTCTTGCTTCAACTATCCTGCCATCCTTCCGTCATTAGTCGTACTCCCACCATCCTTAATAACATTCATTTCTCCATCATCTTGGTTTCCGTTTACCCTCTTAATCTCACTCACACTCACATTTACTCTCAACATTCAGTCACAAACATTTAATCTCTCAACAATTTACAACATCCCTTACTTTGCCTCTCTGTCAATTTGATAATTCACGTTTTCTTAATCCATATATGCTAGATTTTCCTTCAAACTTCTCATTTAACTATTCCATAACAAACACTTGACGTATATACACCCTCTCCAAAGTTTAAATGCACGCTATTCTTCTCCTATGTGACCTACTTTCTCTACTGAAAACTTGACACACGCCTTCTCATGTATAATAGAAAATTAATAGTCTAGATTACTCCTAGTCATAATTTTCATTTAGTAACCTGAATAAAAAAAAATGCTTTTATCTATGTAAGTTTTTCGCTCCACTTACCGTGTCACTAATTAACATATCAGCTCAGTGTGCAATGAAACATTTACGATAAGATAATCTATTAGATTTTTAGAGTGAGCATTTGCAATATTTTTCCTATCGGCAACATGATTTCGAAATTATCCAAGCTTGACGTCAATGTTAAGATTTGATAATGAATTTTATTTTTATTCTTGATTGAAAACTATAATACCTTTGTATGTTTTAAAACCATTCGTGAATTCGTGAAATGTATAATTCTAGCAACAAAGCATATACTGGATAAAATGTTTCTTTACTGATTATCAAAGATAGAGTCTTTTTAGCATTCTCTCATACATCGGTGGAAAAACACGAAATTAAAGATTGTAACTTTGATATGATATTTAGCTGAAAATGTAATGTAATGATTTAATAAAACAAAGATATAAATACCTTTGAAAGTTTCTCATGCATGTAGTGTACATGGGAAGAACCAACCCAGAACACATTGCAAATAATCACAATATAGTCAAAACAAAAAAAAGAAAGCAAAATATTCGTGAAATCCAGATAAGACAAAAAATGAAAGAAAACCACATACCAGGAAATAGTTCTTCCTCCTAAGTAGAATGAATTAGTCTCGAAGTAATATATTCACCCTTTTAAAACCCAATTCATCATAATCACCTTTCGCCATTAGCATATAATTAGCTTTTCAAATTAATCCCCCTGACGATATATCTTGAGAGGTCACGCAGAAGGGCCCACCCAACCAGGTCACTCATCCCCCTCTCTCTCCTCCTCCCCCTCTCTTCCTCCTACCCAAGAGGCACTGGGCATGTGTTCGGGTCAACGAGGGCACGCGTTCCAATCCGTTATTGATAATTCACTGTTTGTAAAAGAATTGGATGTGGGGTCTTGGGCTGGTGGTTGATGCTCTCTCTCTCTCTCTCTCTCTCTCTCTCTCTCTCTCTCTCTCTCTCTCTTTGCAGGTCAAAATATCCGTTTCTTTTGTGAGGGTTTTAAAATTTCTTCATTTTTCTTCATGAGAAAAAAACCTTAACCTCTCTCTCTCTCTCTCTCTCTCTCTCTCTCTCTCTCTCTCTCTCTCTCTCTCTCTCTCTCTCTCTTTGCAGGTCAAAATATCCGTTTCTTTTGTGAAGGTTTTAAAATTTCTTCATTTTTCTTCATGAGAAAAAACCTTAACTTCTCTCTCTCTCTCTCTCTCTCTCTCTCTCTCTCTCTCTCTCTCTCTCTCTCTCTCTCTCTCTCTCTCTCTCTCTTTTGCAGGTCAAAATATCCGTTTCTTTTGTGAAGGTTTTAAAATTTCTTCATTTTTCTTCATGAGAAAAACCTTAACTCTCTCTCTCTCTCTCTCTCTCTCTCTCTCTCTCTCTCTCTCTCTCTCTCTCTCTCTCTCTCAAATACACATTTCATCCAGTGTCACGACGTGAGTGATATCTCATTTGTTTCCCATTATAATCTGCATAGATAATGAAGGCTTTCGTGAAATTCGAACAGGAGTCACGATGCATCTTAAAGGAGAGAGAGAGAGAGAGAGAGAGAGAGAGAGAGAGAGAGAAAGAGTGAAGAAGAGAAAGTGTTCGCCTGCTAATATTAAATTAGAAAAAGGGAGTAAGAGACAATTATGATAATATTAAATTAGAAAAAAATTAAAGTCTGTTTAGTTAAAATACAATTATGATAACGCTGATTAAATTTATTAACATGTAAATAAAATTAAATTCTGTTTAGTTAATAAAAGACAGTTGTATGTCTTTCACTTTATTCGATTAAATTCGTTAACATATATAATATATATTTTAATTTCAATATTTTTATATATGTATATACAAAATATATAGTGTATTTTCTTTATATTCTCTTTCATATTTATATCATATATATATATATATATATATATATATATATATATATATATATATATATATATATATATATATATATATATATATATATATATATATATATATGCTTTCAGAATCATCTTTTTTTGGGAAGAGTTATGTATTTTACTTTTAAATTTTGTATTTTTAAGATGAACGTTGTTTAACTTTTGTTTTTGCCTTCTCTCTCTCTCTCTCTCTCTCTCTCTCTCTCTCTCTCTCTCTCTCTCTCTCTCTCTCTCTCTCTAAAAAGAAAAAGAGAGGTAGCATATTTCTTTCAACATCAGCGCGCACAATGGAAGCATTGCCCATCCATCTTCTAATCTGACCTGCAGAAAAGTCTAACTCACAAATTTTGACGTATACCTGTGACGCCCCTTTGTCCGCAGTCTCTCGAGCGATGATGAACAAAGTGATGATGTGTATCTCTGTCTCGTAAGCAAGTGCCGATGTTTGTGCAAGAGATAAAGAGACGGACGCACTTACAAGTCAAGGAAGAAAAAATAAAATAAGATTGACGACTGAGAGACGGACAAACGGGAGGAGAGGCAGGAAGGATATGTATGAACCTTTGGGGTAAATGGATCGTTTTTGCCTTTTTCTTTTTTTATCTTCTCGTTCGTTCGCGTTCATTCTTTTTCGTCTATTGATAGTTTGTATGTTGGAGGTCGGTTTTATTCTTCATTTTGAAAGCCGTCGTTGATTATCGTTCATTTTGATGTTGGTAATGAAGGTGTTTTGTTTTCATCTAGTAGAATAGTTCATTGAAAGTGTCAGCTTGGCCCCAGTGGCTTCTATAGCCTAGCCAAAATGTCTACGAACATCTAGTACGTTTTAGACATCGCCGCTTTCCCCAGATTTGATTCATTAAATCTTGGACCTAAGTTTGTATGTCATTTAGATGTGGCAGTACGTTGCCTTTTCACTATACCAGGTCAAAAATGATAAGAATTTAAGACCCACGCCAACTTCGAAGAGAACTATGAGAAGGAAGATGGAGATGAGTGGAGATTTGTGTAAGATAAAGCACATGATGAAAGATTTGAGTAGGGGAATTTCATAGAGATCCTTTGCGTCACACATTTTATTTTTTCTAGAGGACATGCCGCCCTCGTAGTGCAACAATTCGTAAGTTGAAACAGTTTTCCATTTAACTAGAAAGTTTGAACAAATCAATCTAGTTTCGGATTTTTTTGGGGGGGGCGGCGGCGGGTGTTTGTACTGTCGTTCTGAAAATCAAGTTTTTCCCTGAAGTGGAATTAGAGCCAGCCTGTTTTCAGAAGAATTGGTTTCCAGTTCTCAAACCGGCAGAGACCTGGTTTTCCATGTCGAGCATCTGAAGCTGTTCATGAAAGCTTTGCTGGAAAGAAGTTTTTGGTTTTTCCCGTACAACTTCTTGCAGTCAGGAGCCCTGAATTCTCAATGGGCACAGTAATGCCCTCGAATTGTTTTGAAAGCCAAGTCGATTGCTGATCTGTTTCAAGTTAACTAATCTAAAACAATTTCTGCTGTGCTGTGAGGTTGAAATAAGGGTTTTATGCTTTTATTTTCAGAAGACTATTTATATATATATATATATATATATATATATATATATATATATATATATATATATATATATATATATATATATATATATATATATATATATATATATATATATATATATATATATATATATATATATATATATATATATATATATATATATATATATAAGTAGGTAGAGTGTATTGAGCTACCTTAAAATCAAATCAGAAGAGAATTACTGAATACATCCGCGCATCCACCCAAACAGAGAGAAACAGACAGAAACAGAGAGAGAAAAGAGAGAGAGAGAGACGGATATAAAGAGCCATGCCCACATTTGCATGATGACCCCGTAGGTCAAAAGCCTTTGGGCTAAAGGCACCCCGTTGAGGAATTATTACCCGCCTATCGCCCTGTACCAATTAATGGTCGCTAGTCCCGTAATGACCCGAAGACTCCCAGTAATTATAAGCCTCTGTCTGCTTCCCAGTGTCAGTAACTATAGGTCAATTACTGCCGGCAGAAGAATGAGTCTTTTGACTTCTAAAAGCCGGTCTCCAAGCTCTGAGGTCAGGGGAGACCTAATTGATAATTCATCAGCTTCTGTAGACACGGTCCCAAAGGCCTTTCTTTGGTCGTTGAAGACAAGGTCCGTGGTTAAAAGACCTTTATAGACCTTTATGCTTGACAGCCCCACCTGTCATAGTTAACTAGCGCGACCTCATCCTAATTGGCATTTTGGAGAAAGCGTGCTTTGTTATGGGGGGGGAAAAAATAGAAAAACCACAGAACAAATAAGAGGCTCTCGGAATAAATGGAAGCCGCTCATTACGATGTAAATTTTCGCCAACTGGGGTTGAAAACTGCTCGCACAAACGTATCGGCGAAAGTAATTGAAGAGGGTAGGATGAATTGGATGTCATTACTGTTCTCTTAAGTTTAAGTAATTGTTTGCTAACGGGAATTTAATGCATATGTATAGGTATTGTATATGTATATATATATATATATATATATATATATATATATATATATATATATATATATATATGTATGTATGTATGTATGTATGTATGTATATATATATATATATATATATATATATATATATATATATATATATATATATATATATATATTTACATATATACATATATAAATTTACATGTATGTACAGTACATACATACATACATATATATATATATATATATATATATATATATATATATATATATATATATATGTGTGTGTGTGTGTGTGTGTGTGTGTGTGTGTGTTTGTATGTATATCTAAGATATCTTCAAAGACAACTGCATACACGATCAATAAATATCAAAATTAATAAAAATAATTATATTGTTATTTGTGAGCGACTATACTGAAATTTTTATACACGATATTGTAAATTGAATAAGTTGTTACAGTGGTGACATGAGAATTCGACAGATTTTCGAGAAGGCTGAAATTTTTAAAAGAAAAATCCATTTACCTCTAAAGTAAAAATTAAATAGTTTAATCCATATGCTGCTCCATCTTTTCCGCAATCCATTTCGTCTAGTTGATACGAACTAAATTGAATTAAAAAAGAAGTTTGAGGACAGATTAAGATTATTCTGATAATCACAAGAAATACTGCAGGAGCTAAGGGCAAAATAATTACGTTCTAGAAGCTATGGGTAGCGTAATTACGTCATAATGCCTCAAAGATTCCTACGATAGCGGACGCAAGGACACGAGAAGATAATCAAGTGATTTTCATCCTTATCCCCTCCCGTTGCAAGGACCTTTCGTGTTACACCATACCACTGTATGGGCGTGTGTTTGTGTGTTTGTATGTGTGTCAGCTTATCCCAATGAAACGAAACCCTTCTTCTTCTTCTTCTTCTTCCTAATGATAAGAAAGGCGTCGAGAAGCGGTTGCACAGGTAAGAGGAGGCACCGGCGCCCTAATTGCACCTTACCTGTGCCTTTTTACGACGTCCCGAGAGAACGTATAATTGACGGAGGTGATTGGTCTAGCGGCGAAGGCGTCGACGTGTTGGGTGGTACCCGTGGACAATGAAATGGGCCGGACAGGTATAGAAGAAGAGTGTTTGATTTGCGCGCCGATTAGAGGAATCCGAGATACACACAAACATACGAGAGGTTTCCAGACCTCTGTTTCGTCTGCAGAAATTACAGGGGCTGCGAGCAGATATATAACGACTATAATCTTTATGGGGGTTTCTTGACATTTTGGGATGCCTCGAGTCTTTAAAAAAAACACACACAAACAAAAAACAAAATAAGGACAAGTAAATGATGAGAAATAACTAGTTTACCTGTGGCTTTTACCTGTTAGGAACATAATGCGTAATGATACGTTGGATCATTTCCCATAATGATAATCATAATAATTTACAGACCTAGCTATTACTATCAAAATGCTGGACACCGATTATTAAATGAATTATCCTCCATTTTTTGTACGAGGAATAAAAAGGAACAGAGAGCAAAGAAAACTAATAAAGAAACTTCAGAAACGCTTGACAGATAATTGGCAATAAGATTTGATTACTCATAACACAAAAGCGACAAATTTTTTCTTTAAGCCAAAGCAATTTCCCTTGTCATCATTATCGTCTCATCTTTGTAGTTATTTGTCAGTTTGTCTTTAATTATTGCTCTTTATTTATTGGCGGATGGGATGACTTGAAGGTTATTATCGTTATTGTTCAGTGTTGATTTGACTGTAATTATCTTTCTCATTTCAGTATGGATTTTCCTGATGGCATTATTATTATTATTATTATTATTATTATTATTATTATTATTATTATTATTATTACTTGTCATTCTTTTATAAATAAAGAGACAAACATTCGTTTGTGAGCATTTTTTCGAATAGACAAAAAGGACATATTGCATCCAAATTTCAAAACAGCTTCGATATTATTATTATTATTATTATTATTATTATTATTATTATTATTATTATTATTAGTAAGCTGACTAATACCAACATGAATTCCAATTACAGAAATAATGGACATAACGAAAACTGACAATTAGCCTTCACGACATCTCTGTCATAAACCATATAAAGAAGGAATATAAAATCAACCATCTCCCCTTATGCGAATAATATTACCCGTGATTGGACCTCTACGAGAGATAGCCCCTCCCCTTTTATTATTTTTTATACCCACTTATGACCTTCCATAGCGTCTCGTTAGGTATTCCCTCGGTCATCTGCGGTCGCAAACCCTTTGGTCATTATTTCATGCTAATGACTGTGATAATATTTTCCTTCGTTTCGTCACCAAGGTTAGTTTCTCGTATCCTTTTTAGTCCGTTCGCTCTTTATTCTGTCAGCACTTTTTTCTGTCCGCACTTTTTCTGTCCGCCTTCACATCTTAAAAACTAATGAGGCCAGAGGGCTGCAAATTGGTATGTTGATCATCCACTCTCTAATCATTAAACGTACCAGATTGCACCCCTGTAGCCTCTTTAGATTTTATTTTATTTAAGGTTAAAGTTAGCCATAATCGTGCTTCTCGCAACGATATAGGATAGGCCACCGCCGGGCTGTGGTTAAAGTTTCATGGGCCGCGGTTCATAAGCATTATACCGAGACCACCGAAAGATAGATATATTTTCGGTGGCCTTGATTATACGCTGTAGCGGCTGTACAGAAAACTCGATTACATCGAAGAAACTTCGGCGCATTTTTTACTTATTATTCATCATTATTTTTTTAGTAATTCCAGACACTGGGTTATTCGCACCTAGAATGTGTTTGTTTTGTGTGTGTGTGTGTGTGTACTTTGCTTTAATGGTTATTATTTATTTGTGCCTAGAAAGGCATGCTTAATGATCTACTGAATCATTTTTTATTATTGTTGGACCATGTGACTGTGGAACAGACTCCCTGGGGATCTTGCGCAATTAGAACCTCGGAAGTTCAAGCGAAAACGCAATGCATTGCTAAACTAAAGCAATTCACCTTGTGCTTATATATTCATCTTATTTCTGTATTTCCTGTTATCTTCTGTAAATTCTTTAAAGTGAGTACCATATCCATTGGAGGCTTGAATTTCAAGTCATCATGAACAAAATGTAAATAAGAGAACAGTTTATACACCATTTTTGCCAACTGTTTCTGAAAGGATTTCAAATCGTATTTGCATCATGAACAAAAATGTAAAAAAAAAAGTTTATACATTATACATCTATCTATGATATTTTCGAAACATTTCACCAAGATCGCCTTCCTAAAAACCCAATTTATCAGCAGCATCTGTCTCTCCTGAGCATTTTCATTACAGGTCAGTGTTTGTTGGTCAAACGGATTGGGTTGATTTGTCTTAATTCCTCTGCTTCTGTACACGACAGAGATCCACGGTGGAATAAAACATCAAGCTTAGAGATTAGAGCCTTAAGCCGTCTAACATTAGACAGAAACTTTGTTATTTTTGTCCCTTGTTTGTTTGGCTGATATCATCCGGGTCGAAGTAGTTTGAAATAGTTTAGTATTCAAACAGCATCACATTGAATAGGTTAATGCTTGGACTGCTTCACGCTATTTGTATATATATATATATATATATATATATATATATATATATATATATATATATATATATATATATATATATATATATATATATATATATACAAACTAGTTACATACACGAATTACATGAATATGCATATGCAGCTCTTATGTTATAAACTTCCTGTAATTTCTCCCTTAACTTCTTTGCACTGAAATTCTTCAGGCCGAAACAAAAGAGAAATTTCAGTGCATCAGTAACTCATACACCAGTCATTATTGATATAAGAGTGTTTACTTATTGTTTCCCTAATTACCGTTCTTTTAATAATAATCATCATCATCATCATCCTCGTCATGGATATGATGATTGAAAAATAACTGTAATAACCAGAGTACTTAATGTAAAATGGCCTTTACAGTTGTTTAGTTTGGTTTCTTACTATTTCTACCTTTTTTTTTACTAACATATTAGTTAATCTTTTTTTTTAAATAATTTACCTCGTCTATATTTCCTGTTATCTTCTGTAATTTCTATCAAATGGGCACCATATTTAGAAACTTGAACTTTTAAGTCAGTGGTCCCTGTAGGTTTATTTCTTATGAATAGGGTTTATCTTCTGGTTGGTAATAATAATAATAATAATAATAATAATAATAATAATAATAATAATAATAATAATAATAATAATAATAATAATGCATAAGTTAAAATCTAAAGTTATGACATATATACTGTACCTTCGTTGCAACTTCATGCTCTGAAAGTCTTCTGAACAAGGTGAGGGTGATGGATGAAACATTGTTTTCGATCAAACGCCCACAGTACGCCATGCCAGCGTCAGTCAATATTTGAACTGAATTCACCTTGATATTCCGTCCACGAACAGAATTGACAGGTGTTTTCCGATATCCCACTGAAGCGTGGATCCCCCGTCAAACCCAACTGTCACTTCTGTCGGTTGAGTGGACGGGATGTTACCCTGAAATATTCATATTTTACTGACTTTTATTTCCAGTCTGTGATGTCTTGGGTATGCCAAGCAGAACGTTTGATTGTCAAACTCCCATGTCTTGCGCAGAACGTTTGATATCCTGCTCTAAGGAACTACTTGCAATCAATCCATGGCGTGTCCTGATTTCAGAAACCAGTGATGTGGGGGAATTCTGACTGATTGACTGATTGATTGAGTTATGAATTTATGCTATCAAGCCAAACGCTAGGGCACTTTCGGGCATTCAGTGCTTATGACAGTAAAAATGAGTTGGAGTGGAAGTTAGCAACACTTTTGCATTCATAAACTTCTGTTAAATATACAAAGCCGTACCTGTTATAAATGCTAATGATAACCACTATGTATGTTTGTCTAGGTATGTCGAGTGCCACAGAAAAACTAGCATTGCTTTTTTTTTTTATAAATATTCTACGCATGACATACCTTTGCGTCACGCTTACTGCGTACCAGGAGATAAACCAAAATCTCAGCTGATTTCTGGGTTAAGCCCAATGTTTTTTCTTTATTATGCTTTTCTCTTGTTTCTTTCCATCATGAGGCAGATAAAAGTAATAGAGTGCGTGTCGTATTGTGTCCTCGAAATATATATATGCATATATATATATATATATATATATATATATATATATATATATATATATATATATATATATATATATATATATATATATATATATATGTGTGTGTGTGTGTGTGTGTGTGTGTGTGTGTGTGTGTGTGTGGGACTTAAGAATTCGCAACCTTATTCAGAAATTTCAGCCTTTTTTTTTTTTTTTTTACTCAAGACAATTTTTCTTTCATGTAGAATATGTATGACTAGTCGAGCTCCATAAATTTTTAGGCTAGTTTAGTGCCTAAAAAAAAAAAATTCCTGAAGAATTACACAATTACCTTCCCCTGAGAAATCATTCAATTGAAACACACCTCCAACTACTATAACCTATTAATATACAGCTTAGTGAAAGCTCTGGAATTGTTTAACCTTGTAGTATGTTACAAATATAATAACCTCATTAAGCCCACCCCCGCCCCAAAAAAATCATTCAAGACTCCCATTAATCGGCCGAATTAATTAACACAAGCAACGAGCGAAGACAAAATCCAACCTTACGTTCCCAAGAATCAATTTGTAACATAGCCTCCAAGTCGAGAATCGGACGTGGGACTAAACGTCTCAAGACAAGCAGAAAGTTCGGCATTCGACTGCTCATTCCACGGACGGGGCGATATGCTTTCAATTATGTTGGGATATACGACTGCGAGAGGCACCAATACGCATTTTTGCCAAGGTATACCTTCACGGTCGAGCAGGCGACATGACTTCAGATTAGTGTCTTGGTAAAATCAGTGTCACACGGGGAAGGTTTGTCGGAGCCTTCTGTATTTCACAGGCAAGGCAGTCAGGCAAGAATTGCACTGTTTAATTGCTACAGACTAAGACTGTGTTGTGATTTGCTTATCTATTTTCGTATATATTTCACTGTAATACCTCTCTGTGTTTCTGTGGAATCTTGATTTCCTAGTTAGTGATGCCATTGACTTATAAGTTTGTTAAGGACTGCATATGCATTTTGAACAATAATGATAATCAATTATTCCCGTGCTTACGTATGCACTCTTATACATGCACATATGAGTCAGTTGTATTCCTGTTGAAAATTTATTGCAGGCGAATTTCATAACTGTGAAAATGAAAAATCTTTCGTCCTGAGCCCAGCTATATGATATAGATTAATACATGACATTTTATGATATGCAAACTTGTCAAAGAACGTCCCCACCGCCCCCAAAAAAAGAGAGAAATAGAGAGCAAAGAGAAAGAGAAATATAAAAGCAAGTAGAATATAAAAACAACAATCAAGAAAAGAAAATATTGACATGAATAATCGACAGTGCAGAAAATCAAAAAGGAAAAATCAAGCAATGGTGAACATTAATTTTTAAAGTCATACTAAAACTAGTCAGCCTGACCACTCGTCACGTGAAGATAGAATCAAATGAAAACAAGATGAAATCAAATGAAAAATGACATATTAAGAAAACGAACAAAAGAATTCTTTTGATATAAGTTATTATACGTCTCATTAGAGCCGTTCTGCGAACTAAATTCGTTACAAAAAGTAGAAACATCGCTACAAAAACGTAGTAATGTTTCTCATCCTGTCGAAGAAAAACCCTTCAATGCACACGAGTCCCCTTCGGCGAGAGAAGAAAGCGGTTCCTGCAAGACCGATTAGTTTTACTTATCTGCCCAAAAGTAGCCTAATTAGGCATAAACTGAGCAGTATTTCATTCTGAGTTCAGCAGTGGTCAAGGCATGCATTTCAGGTAATGGCCCGGCCAATTAACCTGACGTTAACTAGTTCTGTCGGGGTAACTTTGACCCAGCACCGGGTGATTTTAGCCAGGGGGGTTGTTTCTCCTCTTGTTCTCACAGACTTCTTGACAGATTAGTAAAACCAGATTTTCCATCTTTTCTCTCTCTCTCTCTCTCTCTCTCTCTCTCTCTCTCTCTCTCTCTGTTTAGCTCATGCTAGGAAAGAGGAATTGATTGTATGTGTTGAGGAGCGTTTCAAGGAAACTGTGCCAATTTTATATATATTCCTGGAAGACCTTTCTGTGAAAACATTCAATCGTACGTACATACACAAAAACAAATAAGAATTACAATACTTTTCTTTTACTTATAAAAGCTATGATGATTGATTAGGTCATGAATAATGCAATTCAGAATAGACAAAAGTAGATGAGACAAATAAAGATAGACACGTTGATAGGCAGTTCATAAGATAGATAAGTATTTAAGTAAATATACAAAAATGTTTATGGAACTCTGTTGTGAACAGTTACTGTTTAAAAATAGGTGGAAGAATATTAATTAAGTCTTGAAGAACCAAAATCATTTCCAAAATTCACAGACAGCTAACCATTTCAGACGTTGAAAGAATAAAATGATTAGTCAAATTTCCAAATTTCACAGACGGGGGGAACACTTCAAATGATAAAGAAATAAAATTATTAATCTGATTTCCTAAACTCACAAACACCGGACCACTTCAAACATTAGAAAATTAGATAATCAATCAGATTTACAAACCACTTCAAACGTTTGAAAAAGATAATTAATCAGATTTGCAAAATTCACAGACACCGGACAACTTCACACATTTGAAAGAGATAATTGACCAGATCTGCAAAATTCACAGACACCGAATACTTCAAACTTTAGAGGAATAAATCATTAATCGGATTTCGAAAATCCAAAAATCACATGCACCGGGCCACATCAAACATACTACAAAAGAGGCCTTGCGGCTGTCCTCCAAACTCGAAAGCCTAATGGATGCATCATTCAAATGTAAATAAACATCCCCAGAGTTAAAACGGTTCTTATAATTATAACATTAAACTAATCAAGTGTAAAATCGTAATGACACAATAATCACTCCTACGGTGCCCCATCAACTCTCCCATCTCAATCGAGTCGTGGGAACAAAGCAGGGCAACCATCTGGAACAATCTGGAAGCGGAAAAGAGAGGTCTTTGCTATCACCTAGGGAGATCTCTGGGGTTGGCTGGTCGGCAGCGTTCAGCCGCATGCCCATTGTCGGAGACGGAAATCAGTTGTCGGGTGATGTTATGGCATGAATATGTTTTCATGCATTTCTTTTGATTTGACTAGCCATTATCTTGATGTGTTTTTCATCTCTCTCTCTCTCTCTCTCTCTCTCTCTCTCTCTCTCTATATATATATATATATATATATATATATATATATATATATATATATATATATATATATATATATATATATATATATATACCATTACTTATACCTTGGCCCTTTACGCTTTGATACCTGATACATTATGATTTTTCTCATTTTAAAACATGCCAACTATTATTTTCCCAGATGATATGAGTTGAGTCGTTAATCAAACTCCTTAGAATTGAATAAAAAAAAAACCTCTGACCTGTTTCCACATCTGCGATTATGAAAAATGCTATATACCATACAAAGATTATTTTGGAAGGGGGCCAAGTGTCTGTTCACGATTGCGCTTTCATTTTATTTAATTCTATTTTATTTTATTTTTAGCTGCGTTCATTATCAGAAGCATTAGCTTCATAAAGTGTGCAACGTACGTCCTCAATCGACAAAGAATGAATTGCAGTCCAGAATAATAAGTCCCACAGTCTTCTTTATCTAGAATGCTGCTGCTCTGTGAGCAATAGATCTGCAAGATAGTCATTGCACTGCCAATGAATCAGTAATGAGATGATTCATGTTCTTTGTGTAATCTTAATTTTTTACAGTGACTTATTGATGATGGAAATCTATTTCTGTGTAGCACAAGATCAGAAAACTTGTAAATTATAATGGATATATTGTATGATCGCGATTCTAGCTTTTTAATTAGGATAATTTCATAGAACGTCTTGCTTTATGTCCTGTTTCATATACATATCAGTAAATCGTAAACTATGATTAAAACTGAAAATGTATCTCTAGTCGATATCTTTACGCAAGGCAGTAAATGATGCAGTTATTACGAGTTCAAGCACCCCTCAATTTTCTTTTTTCTTTTTGTTCGTGTTTAGCACCCCAATACTGGCTGACGTTTCAAGGAGCAAGATTCTGTTCTTTTCGAAATGCTTGATTAAGTGTTGTTTTCTGTATGTATTTCACAGGGCAAGAATCTGTTTTTCTAATACTTGATTAGGTGTTGTTTTCTGTATGTATTTCACAGGGCAAGATTTTGTTTTTCTAAATACTTGATTAGGTGTTGTTTTCTGTATGTATTTCACAGGGCAAGATTCTGTTTTTCTAAATACTTGATTAGGTGTTGTTTTCTGTATGTATTTCACAGGGCAAGATTCTGTTTTTCTAAACACTTGATTAGGTGTTGTTTTCTGTAAGTATTTCACAGGGCAAGATTCTGTTTTTCTAAATACTTGATTAGGTGTTGTTTTCTGTAAGTATTTCACAGGTTAAGATTCTGTTTTTCTAAACGCTTGATTAGGTGTTGTTTTCTGTATGTATTTCACAGGGCAAGATTCTGTTTTTCTAAATACTTGATTAGGTGTTGTTTTCTGTAAGTATTTCACAGGGCAAGATTCTGTTTTTCTAAACACTTGATTAGGTGTTGTTTTCTGTATGTATTTCACAGGGCAAGATTCTGTTTTTCTAAATACTTGATTAGGTGTTGTTTTCTGTATGTATTTCACAGGGCAAGATTCTGTTTTTCTAAATACTTGATTAGGTGTTGTTTTCTGTAAGTATTTCACAGGGCAAGATTCTGTTTTTCTAAATACTTGATTAGGTGTTGTTTTCTGTATATATTTCACAGGGCAAGATTCTGTTTTTCTAAATACTTGATTAGGTGTTGTTTTCTGTAAGTATTTCACAGGGCAAGATTCTGTTTTTCTAAATACTTGATTAGGTGTTGTTTTCTGTAAGTATTTCACAGGGCAAGATTCTGTTTTTCTAAATACTTGATTAGGTGTTGTTTTCTGTAAGTATTTCACAGGGCAAGATTCTGTTTTTCTAAACACTTGATTAGGTGTTGTTTTCTGTATGTATTTCACAGGGCAAGATTCTGTTTTTCTAAACACTTGATTAGGTGTTGTTTTCTGTATGTATTTCACAGGCAAGATTCTGTTTTTCTAAATACTTGATTAGGTGTTGTTTTCTGTATGTATTTCACAGGGCAAGATTCTGTTTTTCTAAATACTTGATTAGGTGTTGTTTTCTGTAAGCATTTCACAGGGCAAGATTCTGTTTTTCTAAACACTTGATTAGGTGTTGTTTTCTGTATTTCACAGGGCAAGATTCTGTTTTTCTAAATACTTGATTAGGTGTTGTTTTCTCTGTATGTATTTCACAGGGCAAGATTCTGTTTTTCAAAATACTTGATTAGGTGTTGTTTTCTGTATGTATTTCACAGGGCAAGATTCTGTTTTTCTAAATACTTGATTAGGTGTTGTTTTCTGTAAAAAGTATTTCACAGGCAAGACTCTGTTTTCTAAATTCTTGATTAAGTTGTTTTCTGTATTTCACAGGGCAAGATTCTGTTTTTCTAAACACTTGATTAGGTGTTGTTTTCTGCATGTATTTCACAGGGCAAGATTCTTTTTTTTTAAATACTTGATTAGGTGTTGTTTTCTGTATATATTTCACAGGGCAAGATTCTGTTTTTCTAAATACTTGATTAGGTGTTGTTTTCTGTATGTATTTCAAAGGGCAAGAATCTGTTTTTCTAAATACTTGATTAGGTGTTGTTTTCTGTATGTATTTCACAGGGCAAGATTCTGTTTTTCTGAACACTTGACCATATAGTCCTTTCTGTGTGTTATTTGCATGTCATTGTTAACGGCATCAAAACAGCAGATGGAGCATATCCTAAAATTTCCCTTTTAGATTGGTGTTCTCCACCTGTAGCAGGTGAGATGTACAGGTAACACGCTTCCGTGTGTGTTCTGCAATAAAAAAAAAAAAAAAGATAAGGAACCTCGTTACATTTCTGTAACAGTCCTCGTTGCATGGATTTGTTACATAAATTACCTATTTTTATCTTTTTACTTATTTTTTAGCTGGGAAATGAAAACCAGCAAAATATAGAGACAAAAGAGTATATAATGAAAGTTGAAGTTATAGTGTCAATAGATACCTACTCCTATGTGCCAGTAAAACTCCCTCTCTAAGAGAGGCAGAATTATATATATATATATATATATATATATATATATATATATATATATATATATATATATATATATATATATGTATATATATATATATATATATATATATATATATATATATATATATATATATATATATATATATATATATATATATATATATATATATATGATAGGAAAGAAATTTCAGGTTGAATTTTGTGGAGGAATCTGCGCCACTTACTCTCTCAGCATAGCTTTTACATTATACCATAGCGATGGTCAGGACTAGAGAACAAACACACACACACACACACACACACACACACACACACATATATATATATATATATATATATATATATATATATATATATATATATATATATATATATATATATATATATATATATATATATATATATATATATATAATGTATTAAACAGACCCATGCCGGCCATGGAGAAGCCTATGTGTCCCGCCAACATAAAAATGGACACATTTCTCCTTTGTTTCATCACACCTGCCTATCTCTCCCTACTCGGAGATGCCCAGGGTATCTTGGGATTAGTTGTTGTGGTGGGGTTGGGATTACTGATATAAAAAGAGGTTACAAGAACTTTATTTACTGACGTGCAGTGGTATACAGTGGAGACTTCCATAAAGGGAAATAGGGTGTGGACTTTTGTAATGGGAATGAAACAAGATGTAAAATGGCAATGTTGAATGAAGTGGGTGATGTTTCCATTCTGGGTCTAGTTGCTTTTACAATAAAATTCCAATAATATTTCTTATTTGTTCTTCACTGATATTTGTTTTACTTATTAGTGAACCCACAGTCATTATTGTTCAAAACGTATTAACTTGTGCTTCCTATAGCATATCGGTTTTTACATGCCATAAATATTTAACTTTCACTTTTCTTGTATACCCTTTCTATATTACTCTTATAATAGCAACATTCTCTCTCTCTCTCTCTCTCTCTCTCTCTCTCTCTCTCTCTCTCTCTTCTCTCTCTTCTTTAATTCCCAATTATTTCATATTTCTCTTTATCCGTATTCTTTCTTAAAATGTTGATTCGGTGACCCACTTATTGTCACGATTTTCGAACCTCGCCAGGTGGAATTCACTTGACCTATTTTCATCCTTGTTTCAGGTCCGGAATAAAAAAAAAAACTGAGAAACTGAAAACAAACTTTCATTTTTTTTTATTTAAAAGAGGTCTTTACTGTATATTATATTATTTACCTTATTTAATCATTCAATTTAAACTTCATACAATGTAATTTTTTTTATTCAATTTAATATGCTAGTATTCACATTATTTCTACCTTTAAAAATTCTATAACAAATTTATATGAAACATTGAGTATTTTTAAACCAGTTTCTTAGGATCTTGATTTTCACTCATTCAAAATATTCTCGTGAGTCATCCATTTTCTTATATTTCTTAATATGTTAATGATATATTTTGCAGTGTCCTATTTTCTGTCTGCTATTCGAATATTTCAGTTTTGTCTGAAGAAATATATTTTTATTTTGAGGTTTATATATCTGATCTTCAAACACTATTTTAACAGGTATCAGGTATTATATCACTTTTATGCCATGAATTAAAAACATTTAAAAATACTTTTTTTTAATTGTACATTAAAGTGTAATTTTGATATCTCATAAATTATAAGGAATATATTGCATAATTAAAATTTTAAATGATTTTCAGACATGCCACAAACAGTATAATTCAGGAAATAAGTAAGGAAACACAAGGCCTTGACTTATAAAGCATTGCCTTTATTATAACAAAAGCCTATGCATACCTATGAGATAAAAAAAAAATGATTTTGTACAGTATATACACAGGAGTAAAGTGTCTTGAGTCTCATAACTCAAGACTATACATCAAAAGACGAGAATCATATAGTTCAGTGGTACAACCGTCATACACTCATCATAAATGTCACTCAACATAAATGTCAACATTTTTCTTTTTTAACAAATATACATATAACATCATAGCCAACACCTATGCACCACCATATGTCTAAGGCTCATTGAGTATGGAATGTTTGTTGATATAAATTTTGTACACTAAGACAAATTGCATGGAATGTTTGATATAAATTTTGTACACGTAATATTTTTTTAGTCACTGCAATTTGGAAATGAGTATAGGAATTGCAACTGCAATAAGACAAAATTTCAAGGAATCTAATGATGTATGAATCAGTAATCATTGGGATGTGCATTACAATACAATGCACGTGAATTTATGGTTCATAATAAATGCCCGTTGCCTAAAACTAAATAAAAATTACATGTCTGTATCTTCCATATTCACATTAATCATAATAGCCCCTCCTCAAATTGACTTAACATTAAGAGAAATACTGGTCGAGTCTTTAAAACATAGAACTGACGTAGTCTAAGGCACTTTTGAGCAACAAAAAACAGATATAACTTCATAGAGATCAATAACCATCGTTTACCTTAGTCAAAATTATAACTAATAAACTTGTCACAAGTAGAGATCGCATTGTACGAAGGAAAAAAGAACCTTTAATCCAAAAGTGTCAATATAATAATTCAGTTTGTTAGTTAACAGTTATAAAGCACTACATAAGGCACATAAGGAAAATGTTTAGAAAAAAGGATGGAAGAGCATAGTGGTCGAGGGAGAGCTGCTAGGCAATCACATCCCAGGTTTTTTGACGCGAGTTCTGATTGGCTGGTTTGCTCTCCATCTCAAAGATATAATCGTATATATAATATATGTAGAAGCATTAAGAGATCACTCCATAGTTAAGGCACTTGGATGAGATGCAGTTTACGACCACACGGCACAGAGGAATAAGTGCCATTTTCTTTGCATGAGTTAGGAAGCTCTGTTAATGGTATATAAAATAGATATAGATATATATATGTATAAAATGTGTAATCAGTAAACAGCTTACCGAAATGAGAATCACCTTACAAAAATACATGGGGGGGGGTTAAAAACTTGTCTTTAGTAATGTCAAAAACTGTTTTGGTATACAAGTAACATTTAAAAATACATCTTCAACCTCTCTGAGGAACTCCTGCCATTTTTGGAAGTGTTAGTATATATATATATTATGACAATAGCACGCAGAAATCCAAAGATTTACCTTGTTTACATATGTATGTGCCTGTGTATTCACATCATGCAAACATACGTTTTTTTTTTATTTCCCGATGATATGCATAATCAGATCAGGTTTGTGGAAACGTCATTTCCTGAGTAATGAGAGGATTTTAAATTAAAATAAATAGATATGAGAAATGCAAATAGTCTATATAATAAAGAAATGTCTTTTTTAAAAGGGTGGGATTTTGAGCCATTGAACTAGTTTTGCTTCTTATATATAAATATAATCACAAGTCTTTAGAGTTAATAGGAAAAACAAATCATGGGTTGATCTGCCATGCTATGTCAGCCAAAACACAGGAAGAAACCTTTGGCATCAGTATTTTCATGTCTTATTTAAGCTCTGCTGCTCTGATGACTAGACATTCACAAATACTAAAATAAAAGAAACAAATAATTTCCCTTTTTGTGACTTGACAATCCCAAAATATAGATTAAAATATTCTGCTTTCATTTCATAAGGGAACTTTCAGTAGCACAAAAATACTGGTAATTGGAAATGCAGTTCGTACATCTTCTTCGTCATATTGTCACGCTTCCCATCATATGAAAATCTGTTTTTCCTACTTTCCAGAACAGGAGATGAAAGTTATAATACGTTGTTTATCCGCCTTCGTGTATCCATCATCAATTTTGCACTTGGAAGATGTCTTACAGAAAAACAAAATCCACATTTTTCATTCTTGTACCTTCTTTCCTCAAGCCGGTTTAAAAAAATTTTTTTTTTCCACTTTTCAGCAAGTTGGATGGAAATGTGCTGCTTTGGTGTTCGTTCTATCTTTTAAGTAGTCCTTCTTGGTTGCCTGACTTGGTGTTCTTGAGATGCAGATCCATCACCATTCGCTTCCAACCGTCCTCCAGATATGAATTCCATCCTGGAAAGAAGGTAGAGAAAATCATTAGCATGCGAATTATTGTCTAAATAATTTTGCAGATATATATGTCAACAGTTCTATGTTTCAATATAAATATATTTTACACAAATGAGAGAGAGAGAGAGAGAGAGAGAGAGAGAGAGAGAGAGAGAGAACCAGGAACGGGGATCATAAAGAGAAACAAAAGTACGTTTGAATAAACCCCATACTTATCTAGGCAACTAACTGAATGAACCTATTTCTCTTTTCCCTCTCACTTTCCCATCATTGAAAGCAAACATGCCCCCCACCCCCTGACAATCACAACTCCATGAATGGGTCTGGACTCTCCCAAAATGAATAAGTTCCGCACAATTACAGCCACACAAATCCTAATTTGTTGTTGTGAAGTTAGACTACTATAGAGTAAGGATCCCTGATGATTTAGTTCAATTAACCTTGGCATTTTTGTTGATGCTATGATAAAATTCCTGGGAAAAATCTGACCTTTGGTTAGACGTACTTTTCCTTCTACAGTTCACTTTCTAAATACATGCAGAACCAGTACAAGATTTAGTCATTTTTTGGCCCAGCCAACTTCATTTTTCGAAATGCCAAAGAACACCCGGGAACTGGAATCATCCTAAACGGTATCTCCAAGGTATATACCACGAAGGAAAAGACCATTAAGTAATCCTACCAAGCCATTCAGGAGAAAGGGGAAAAAGGTCGGATGCACTGGACTCCTTTCATCTCAGAACTTACCGATTATTATTAGCATTAGAAAGTGGGCAGGCCACTTTTTCCCCGCCCTTTTTCTCTTTCCCTCGTCTTCTGGGAGGCACCTCCTCCGTCGTGGTCCACTTTCCGAGAGCCATTTGGGACCATTGTGGATTTTCTCTTTAAAAAGGATTCTAAAGAGAGATATGCACACACACACACACATGGGCTGGTCCCAGGGAAAGGAGAGAGAGAGAGAGATGTCTTCATCCACGTTTCCACGGACAGAAGTCTGCAGTTCCAAGGAACTTCCAGGCCTTCTAGGCTGCTGGTTGGGGTAAACCAGGTGAGCTATGGCAAAGGGCACTTGGATATATATCTCTGGACGGACGCACATACATTCGTTGCCTTCCAAATCAGCGTTCTCTTCGTGGAAAAAATCTCCTGGAGGGTTTTTTTTTCACTTTCACTGCGTCATCCAGGTGTTCTGGGAG
>NC_089754.1:31082383-31092383 GCF_040412425.1 Macrobrachium rosenbergii | reverse complement strand
TCTTAAGCATACATGACAAGTGAAAAAAATTCCATTGCATAACAGAAAATGAACATCAGTGAAATGTGTTCCTAGGCTTTTCTTTTCATAGAACTTCTATGTACCTCAAATATACACACCAAATTACACTTTCACTCTCAACCTTTCACAATCCATACGTACATTAGAAAAGAAAAGTTTTTAACAATTAACAATTTGAAAGTACGATAATCTACCAACAAACATACACAACTAGTCTCCCAAGGTTCATGCTGTTTTGGGTATTACACGCCCGTTATGAATAAGACTGGCATATTTTAGTTGCTTCTCCAACTCATTATGAAAACTAAATTTAAAAAGATAGGGATTATTGTAATAACTTTTGTTTTCCCATACAAAGGAACTGAGCTAACTGCACTAAAACATTGTTCTTGACTTTCAGAAAGAATGATGCCAAAGGTAGCTTCGGAATAAGCCAGATTACAAGAAAATGTAGATTATAATCACACCTATAACCCACAAACCACACGCACACTAAACACAATCACTGCCTTAACAGCACTCGTCATCACAACGGAATCACCTTCATCACCAATACGTACCTTGAAGAAGAGGAAGACGAAGGAGCGAGAGACGCCCTTCCCGTTACTGACACTGTTGCCATAGGGCGATGGCGTCCAGAAGGACGTCATCGTCCTCGGCAGCTCCGACGGCGTCGTAGGTGTCTATTAGAGGATCGACATACGTATCAGGCAGCGCCGCGGGAGACCCGTTGTCCCCGTTCTGGATGGGAAGGGCCAAGTTGCTCGAGGGGAATATACTGCTGATGCTGGTGACGACCCCTGCCGGCGTCGCCGTCGTGACTTCGGGAGCAGAAAACGTTGAGTCGTAGGAAGGCGTGGGCGAGACCGCTGCGTCGCTACAGGTCGGGGACACGGCCGCGGCACTAGCGGGATACACTGACGCAGGTACGGGGGACACGTTTTCACTGTAGTAGTAACCGAGGTACTGGGGCACCCTGTACTGAGACTGGGATATGACGGTGGTGGGCGCCACGGCGTTCGTGTAAGGGAGGGAGGGCGCCTTGGGTGCCGGCGACGACTGCTGGGACGTCACGAGGGAATTCGTGCGGTGCATGAGGGCGTCGTGATCCTCCAGTAGCTCCTGAAGGGATCGGATGTACTCGACGGCCTGTTTCAGGGTTTCCACTTTACTGATCTTCTTGGCTTTGGCTGCCCCTGGGATGTGCTGGCGGAGGGTGGCGAAGCCGTTGTTCACTTGTTTAACTCTGTTTCTCTCGCGGGCGTTTCGCCTGGCGACGGCCACAGGCGCTGGCGACACCACGTACCCGACGCCAAAGTTGATTCTCCGTTTGCACTTCACTGGCTCGGTATTAGACTCTTCTTCCAATTTTCTTTTAAGACCCGTCTTCGGGGGCGTTAAGGTCCCCGGCGAAGCCGTTGTGGTGATCACAGTCACGCTCTTGGACACTGTCGTGACGGATTTGTGAGGTGACGGCCGAATAGGCACCAGGCGCTGTGTAGTAGTGGCCGACATCCTTGTGTGTGTAAAAAGATTTTGACACGTGCTACACGAGCTTCGGTCGTCTACTAACTGGCTTGCTCGGCCGCCGCTTGTATTTATAACCTCGGCGGATGCGGTAGGCTCCGCCCACCGAGGCCAGGTGACCCCCAAATGGATGCCGGCCAATGATGAAAAATACGTTAATTTTCCGGTGACACTTCCAGAGTTACCAAAAATTGAGACTCCTATGATGGTCATGTATCGTCACCTGAATCATATTGTAATGAAATTGCTAAGGTTTAGACCTTGTTAAAGTTAAAAACGAAAATGAGAGGATTCGATCTTGATGGCAACATCACCAGGCGCGTGGCCAGGCTTGCGACCAAGGCGCGTGCCGGCAGCGTGGGGGCCTTGCCACCACACAAGACACGCGACATTAGACTACTTTACGTTAATTTCGTCGCTCTCGTTCTCCTTCCCAGTATCTCCTAAACACTCCCCCAGCATTCATATCCATTTGCAATGCACATTCACGTCACTAAAACAATAATCCCCTCGCCTGATTCAATTCCCTTTTGTCATTCATTACAGTGACATAACAATCATTATTTTGCATAGCGGTACATAGCAACTGTATCCCATTTGATGACTGGCAGGGACACAGGGATAATGGGGAAAGGGGATGTGTGTGAGAAAAAGGGGGATTGAGAAGTCAGTTATCAGTAGCCAACCCGCCGCACGAACAAACGCACGTAAATACTTACGTACATACGCACGAACACGTAATAGTACTCGCACATGCACGAGACGAGACGAATGCACACACGTACGTACATGTGTACATACAAGCGCGCACGCGCACACTCCCAGAACCGAGTGCGGCTATGTTAATGAAAACAAGCTCTTGGAAGCTGCTGCTGCCGGTCCCTTCATCTTCGATCAGCATAATTTGATGGCATCCTTTTTCTGTAAGCCTTAGTTCGCTAAGTCATCGTTGTTTTTTCCTTTGGAAGATTCGTTTTACTAATTAAGTATTTTCCCCTATTTTCTTAATTTTATATCTATCTATCTATCTATATATATGTGTGTGTGTGTGTGCTTACTCTCGAGAAATGAATTCAAACTATATTCTTTGTCAAAGACTTCGAAATATAATGCTATAATTTCTACCCTTTTGGTGTTTTCATGGGCTCCCTTTCTTAGAATATATATATATATATATATATATATATATATATATATATATATATATATATATATATATATATATATATATATATATATATATATATGTATGTCTGTGTGTGTGTGTGTCTTTTCGTTTTGTCGCGATCAAAGGTTCAACAGCAATAACATTATCAACAGCGAAAATAATTTGAAAAACTGATAAATAACGAAATAAAAAAAAAGGACAATTATATTCTTACTCATACTGAAAAGAATCCGCCCTTCTTGGAAAGAACATTTTTCGTTGGTTATAATGAAATCTTACATAACAGAAAATATGCCAGTGCCAAGTCAAGCTTACTCTGAAACACCTAAGAACATGTTGATGTTACCCCGGGTGGTTTTTGTCAGTTTCAGCCGCTATCTTTTCATTTCTATATAAAAACTTCTTGAAAATTTTATTTCTGGTTACAGTAAGTTACAAAAGATCAGAGTAACCTATCCTGCCAAGAATATACCACTACCAGCTGAAATTAGAAAAGAAGGGGAGCATTTAAAAATTTTTGTTACATTTTTACTCTATTTAAATTTCTCTGTCTATTGGCTGTGAACCATTCACATTATTTCACCATGAACTGTTTCATTGTTGTTTACTGTGAACCCTTCCTATTCATTGACTATGAACTGTTCTATGTCATTTGCAATGAACTGTTCCTATGCATTCTCTGTGAACTGTACCTTGTCATTTTCTATGAACTGTTCCCATTCGCTGACTATGAACTGTTCCCATTTACTAACTATGAACTGTTCCTTATCATTTACAATGGACTGTTCCCACTCATTTACTATCATTGGCCCCTGTCATTCACTATGAACCGCTTCCATTCATAAACTAACGAAGATACAAAAAAAAAAAACGTAAAATATAGGCACCTTTCATTCAAATTGCCCGGACATTGTACATGCAAAATAACAATGACGATAATGAAATGTACAATGATAATGACTGTCAAGAGGTTCCGTAAACTTTAAATAGTACCAGTGCAAATATCCCGTAGATAACAGACCTAATCGTAGCGATAAAGGCTTAGATAAAAGATAACAGATTGCCAGCATCTTTCTTGTTTGCTTTGAAATGTGTTATTAAAAATGCCTTTCAGTCTTCGTAACCCAGAAATTTTATCGGATATAATAATAATAATAATAATAATAATAATAATAATAATAATAATAATAATAATAACATCTTTTATTTCAGCTCGGGCCATATACAGAGATGCATAAGTTACAGTATATACACTTCAAAGGTTAACTCTGAAAATTTTTTTCTAAAACGATCAATACATACTGTACATACAGTACACACACACACACACACACACACACACACACACACACACACACACACACACATATATATATATATATATATATATATATATATATATATATATATATATATATATATATATAAATAAACCTCTTGTCTTCGATGTGTTATAAATAGTAATTCGCTAGAAACGATGTGTTAAGATAAATATAGTAAGCAACCATTCATAGAATTCAAGATGTATTTTAATCCAAAGTACTTATCACGAAAGTGTTATCTCCTTATATAAATTACAAGTTTTTTCTGAGATCTCTTAGTTTATGCTTAAAATGTCATAAATGTTACTTACGAGAAATATGTCACTCATTGCGATATCGGGAGTTAGAAAAAAAGTGGTATCTGGTAACTCATCAGTTAGGTGCCGAGATCCTCTGATCGTCAGTTGGTCAAGAACCGCCGTGAAGGTTGAGGCTAGATGTTCTCTCCTCGCTTGGCGTATGAGATGCTTATCAATATCTGTCGTACTAAGTTTGCTTTCTGCTTGAGGTTTTTCTGTCTTTTAAAACTGTCCTGCTTTTTCAACATCTGCGAAGTTATAACTTTGAAACATATACATATTCATTTTACCTAAAAAATTGATATCTACTTTATTGTTCACTAAAAACCAAAAATACCTAGAAGCCACTAAACAAATAATCAAGACTCCAATTATGTTTTTCGAAGGTCTTGAAAAAAGATTTTTATTCAGTTTGATTTCTCATTGTTCATTAATTCCTGTATGAAAATTGATGCTTATGAAGTATTGTCCTATGGACGATGTGGCAAAGAATATATATATATATATATATATATATATATATATATATATATATATATATATATATATATATATATATATATATATTCCATGCCACATATATACATATACTTATATATACACACATGTATATATATATGTGTGTATATACATATATATATATATATATATATATATATATATATATATATATATATATATATATATATATATATATATATATATATATATATATATATATATATATATATATATATATATATATATATATATATATATATATTATATAGTCCAAAGCTGCATCCTTACTTATCGAGCACTTAACATGCACCACTTTGGTACTTTTTTTACTTGACACTTATAACTGGGTTTTCGTTTTCGTTACAGCTATTCTTGATGTATGATGATAAAGAGAGGAATTATTTACAACTTAAAATCACAAATTATGAGGACTTAAGTAGAATTAATAAACTAAATTACCAAAAAACAGTAATCACATTCAGTAAGCGAGTTTGTAATTCTTAATGATAAAAGAATGATACTCAACCCGGTATACAGGCATAATCGGAGAGAGAGAGAGAGAGAGAGAGAGAGAGAGAGAGAGAGAGAGAGAGAGAGAGAGAGAGAGAGTCTTTGGGAGGAGCACCGTAAAAACTCTATGGGGTTAACACGCACTTTTCTATGCGATGTGGAGCAACCTACCAGAAGTTGAAATCAACACCGTTGAACGCATCAACGGTTTTGGTACATATCGCAGATATCACTCAGGCAAACCCGTATATACAGTATTTTCATATGTAGATGAAAATTCTATGCTGCTTATTTCTGGGTTTATAATGGGTTTATAATGTGTGTGTGTATATATATATATATATATATATATATATATATATATATATATATATATATATATATATATATATATATATTATATACGTGTGTGTGTGTGCGCGTTAATATGGAACTAACTGTACGTACTCACCTACACATGCGCAGCCAAGCCGTTTTACGACTAATAGTACTACTTACTATCGCTAAAAGAGAATGAGAAATATAGATGCAGATATTAATCCTCGCTTGAATTATCAACTTGCATTTATTAATGACAGATTCATTTAAACGATAATAATGACTGTACATTTCACACCGAGGTTTAGTAAAAGATTTATTTAAACAATAATAATAACTATATGTTTCGCGCTGAGATTAATACTAAAGACATTCCTGGTCTTTACTTTCATTCCCCCAGAATCATAATTGGGTACCTGGTCTTTGACCTCTAGTATCTAGCATTTCATTTTTAAAATTTCTTCCTTCTATTCTATGCTAAAAGCAAGAGCGTATAAATCAGAGATTAAAAACCGGCGTAGACATTATACCGTATACGAGTCGTAGCTTTTTTAAATATTTTTGTCTCCCAGCAATTTTCTTTTATTTTTCATTTTCCTCAGCCAAGAGAAAATGTATATAATCACAGGAACGTCAAGCTGAAAAAAATCGACGTAGACAATTACAGATTTCAAGCTGGCGTTGTCTTTCATGCTCGGACCGTGTTAGACGGCTTGTTAAGGTTTGTTAAGTCAGGTGAGAGTCAGACCTTCCTCATTACCCAGTTTGTGTTGTATGCAGACGCGTTAATTAAGTAAAATGTAAAACATAATAATAAGAAAGAAATACATTTTAAAAGGTGGGGTATATACAGAGCAGGAGAACAGTATGTTTCGTTGAAAAGCGTTGCTTGATGTATGCTTAATTAGTTTTGTGTAAATGTCTTATTATTTATGAGATTACTGCTTTAACTAACTTTGAACTTGTTTGCTGTAACATTCTTTATAGTAATTATGGTCTCGATAAAATAAGTATTCGAGTGAAATAATGGAAGAAGAAATAAAAGACGTGACATAAGTTTCCCCATTTACTTCTTCGTTCTGATTTCCTCAAATCCTTCAATAGTGGCAAAGAAGCAAGAGCCCTCAGGGACCCACACGGCCTCGGCCGGGGGTGTCGGTAACTTTAGGCAGGTGCGAGCAAGAACTCGGTTTCTCTCTCTCTCTCCCTCCCTCTCTCTCTCTCTCTTAAAAACCCCCAGGATACATCTAACCCCTTAAAACCTTGACGGCTCGCGACAGCCACACGTCTTTCGGGAGCTAGCTGGCCAGGAAAGTGTGTGAGATCGAGATCTCTGTCCAAGCGTTGTTCTCATGAGCGCCGACAGATGGCGTTGTCATGAACATCAATATTTTTTTTTTTTTACCCTGAATCTTCTCTAGATCCTGGGAGGTTGGACAGGGCACCAGACCTCTCATAGCTGCCAAGTTGGTCTCTGGGTTTCTGGGTCTCTGAGGGGGACCTCCGGGTCCTTCAAGTCGGTCTCTAGGTCTCGTCCTTTGGGAATCACCTAGGATAACGCAGTTTGGGAGCCGGTTTTACGATCTTCTCGTACTTTCACCGTCGATATGTCTGATATTAATAGACTTGAACAAGTCTCTCTCTCTCTCTCTCTCTCTCTCTCTCTCTCTCTCTCTCTTGTTTTAAAGTTTCCCAAGCATTGCTTTCTAAGTATAAGGTGATTGTGACAAGCAAAAGATGTTATCACAACAAATTCATGAAAACACTCGGGAGGGATTCTTTTATTTTTTTTTACCCAAGTTTAGCATTGTTGTACTTTAGATAATGAATGAATGGATAAATAAATAAACAAATAAATAAATCGCATAATTAAACTAACTACTTTTAGAATAGGCTATGCTATCCCCCTGAAAAAATTGCTCTCGTTTAGTTATCTTGCACTTTTTCTAACTTTTTGATGTCTTGATTAATGTAACTGTAGGGGGTTGCTTAAGAGTCCGTTCTTTAGTATTTGCTTCTGTGTGAGTGCTTCTGTGTGTATGTGTGTTTGAGAGAGAGAGAGAGAGGGAGTGTTGGTTGTTGGTTTTTCGAGGCATTAAGATTTATTGCTTAAAATAAATTTTTTTCACAAATTTCCTCGTGACTGATCATAACTAAATCTAATTTATTTACGAATGAAAAGAAACTTGGGTATTTTCATTGTAGAATATCTTATTATAATACCCTTGAAATCCTAAATATTTTGACAAGTAGATAACATTTAAATTTGTCAGTACGTTCTCTTGAATGAAAGCTAAGAATTTACGCCCTTTGCAAAATATCCAAAACATATTTTATTCCAAACACATCGGTGTTGAGATAGTCTACCAAGAACCTATTCTGATAAACGCTGGAATTCCAAATGGTCAATGAACCTCGTAACGAGACCTTCAGTTTTAAAGCGCAACAACCATCTTAACTAACTTCGCCTTTAGGGGAAAAAAGGGATAATCAGATGTGGTGTACTTATGGTTGGTTAGAATGCACCTTTTGGTCTCCATGGGCAGGTAACCTTGATTTGATTATTATCCATCAGTTTTTATTCGTTTTTTTACTTGTCTTTTATTTCATAAATTCTCAGAATCTGTCTGTATGCTTGTAAAGACTTCTCATGACGAATCCTAATTGGGATTTGTTTTTATATGACCGGAACTTTATCCATCAGGACTTTTTATTTGCTTCTTATTATTTATCGTGTTTTGTAATCCTAAGAATGGGTGTTTTTTTATAAATACCTTCCATTAAGAATTTTATTATAGTTTGTCTGTATGACTGAAATTGTTGGTGAATAATAATAATAATAATAATAATAATAATAATAATAATAATAATAATAATAATAATAATAATAATAATAATAATAATAATAATAATAATAATGCCTTTCTATTACGATTGTTCCTTGGAATTTGCTTGCATGTTAGGAATTATTGTATAATAATAATATTAATATTAATAATTTTTTCATTTATATTAATAGTAAGGATAAAATAAAACCCTTTGCCTGTTTGTTAAATCTTGGTACAAACCCATTCCTAAAAATATACTAAGATTTAACACGCAAGAAATGGTCTTATTTCACCCTCACCTTTAAAATAACGCAATTGTTCTCCATAATCTTCATCCATTAACAAAAGTGCCACACGAGTGAAGAATCTCTTCGAACTAAGAATTCGACGTTTCATACCTGGACTCACCCTTGACATCCACCTGCTTTCATTTTTTTCACACTCATCGCAGTTCAGGACTGGGTTAGGCAGGTGCTTCCAAGATGTTAACGACCTGACTGATTTCAAGGATTTTACAGGAGGTGTCCGCAGGCATTTGCCTAAGACCTGGCTATGGGATGTTCCTTCTTTTCGGTTTATGATGGATAATGTTGAGGAGATTTATAAGAGAAAAAAATAGGAATTCATGACGTTTCTTCTTATCGAAAATGATTGATTGTCATACATTGGTATGCAAGAACACCAAGAAACAAACTCCTAAGTACATACATACATACATACATACATACATACATACATACATACATACATACATATATACATATAGCTCTTCCTATTACATCATGCATCATAGTAAACGGTTGTAGTATATTCTGATAGTCATATGTTGGTAAAACAGGGTTTGATTATAGGTTTACGTATGCAAGAGCACAAAGATAAACTTATACAGTATATACATACATACATACATACATACATACATACATACATACATACATACATATCATCATATTTCATATATCATAGCATACGATTGTATTATATTCCTCAGGTACCAGGAGGATGACAAGGCTTTTCCTTACTGAAGATGTGTTTGCAGAGAAATTCTTTTGATTATCTCTCTCGGACCATAATCAGTAAAGCAACCCGATTGGTCCATGGCACGCTCCCCTCGATACGTCACAGGTAAGAAGACCAGGTGTGTGAAGGGAAAAACTAAGTTCCCTTCAATTTCATGAAATTGCTAAGTCCTTACTAAACATTACTCGTAGAGATTTGAATTTATGTTAGTTTATTATTTTGTTGTCTTATGCATTACAAAACACCGTAAGGTATGCTCAGTCTCGCAGCTACAAAACCTTAAACATCTTGACTGTGAGTAGACTTTAAACATTTCAAGAAACATTCTAACATTATAAAACATGGCATATATGAGGAAATAGTAAACTTTACAGCAAACACAAGAGAGAGAGAGAGAGAGAGAGAGAGAGAGAGAGAGAGAGAGAATTTTAAGAGAAAGAGAGAGTTTCCTGATCATGTACTGTTAACTGAAAAGTTACTTGTATG
>NC_089754.1:31009883-31079883 GCF_040412425.1 Macrobrachium rosenbergii | reverse complement strand
TCATATAATGATGTAACCACATCCCTAAAAACGAGTTGCGTGCTGGAGAAAAAAACATAAAAAAGGAAAGTCCCTCACAAACTGCTTTATATAAAGTGGAAAAAGGGCGAAATATATAGAAAAAGAAAAAGCTGAATTTCAAGGTACGATCTTCGGCACATTTTATTATGCCTCTAGTCCGGTGGGTGATGATTGAACGAGTAAAAAATACAAGGGTTTTCGGTGTGCTAACCAGTTATGTAATGACGTCGCATTCATAACAACTGGAATTATATCTGTCTTTCCGGTACCTCCTATGAGGGGATGAGAAATGTAGGAGTCGACTGGAGAAGTACGAGTTTTTTTTTTTTTTTTTTTTTGTGTTACCTTGTGTCAGTTTTTTTTCGGTATGGTAAAGGACGCCAGTCGAAAGGCCTCGCAGCACCCCAGTGTTTCTCTTTCCTTCGTGGATTTTGTCTTTATTTATATATTCATCACGCTCCATATTTTCGTGATTTAGTTATACATAATTCAATAATTATGACATGTATAATTGCTTAGTTGCCTCTTACCGAATTTCGTCTTTCTTTCTATTTTTTTTCTTTTTCTTTGGAAATTAACTAAAATAAAAGTGTTGTGCAACATGTGAAACAGACCAATTCATTTATTTAGTACTGTACAGCTTCCATAGTTCCTAGTTTTAATCCACATTAAACCAAGACGTATACAAATGATTGATTAACTGGTTTATTGATCGACTGATTGAGTGAAAGATTGAATGGTTGAATGATTTATGCTGACTGGCCTCACAACCACAGTGGTTAGTAAAACCTGAGTGCAATGTTATGCTATAAATATTTTGAAAAGAGAAGAAATAAAAACTTTATAAAAATGTATCAAAAACCTTTCCTTCAAGACCTGTAGGAAACAAAGTCTCATGAGTTTGGTAGCTTTCTTTCTCTCTTTCTTTCTATAAATCTTCAGCTGAAAACCCTACGGACAGAGTCAACAGACTATAAATAACATGAGGTCCCTAAAGGGAAATTAGCCTGCAGACAGAGACAACTTGTAGGAAAAGGTGATAAACGAATAGCAATGAGGGAATCGAAAATAAAACCGATACACCTGAAATTCAGGAGACGTCAGCAGAAAGCAGGGATGGCTTTGCTCCTCGCTCAAAGATTTGGAGATCAAAAGATTCCACAACTGCACTAAAGAAACTACTCCACATTTTAGTCGTAGTCAAGAGAAAACTCCTAGCATATTGAGTAGTATAAAACCTGATGCTAGAAAACGACATACTGCAACAGCAGCCTGGTTCTGCTTGAGTTGGTCTCCGAAGAAAAATCGTGGCCTGGATACTAAGTTGTTCCGCAAAGTGGAAAATATACTTGAATAACCTGTTATGCCAGGAGACGCCAAAAGCAGAATTTTGCCTCTGCTAAACGAGCATCGTCAAAGCTTACTGAAGTGCTTGAGAAATTTCAAAGCTTACCGATGGTAGAAGTATATTATACTTTTTGTCAGACAAGTATACTTGTTAGAGCACAATTTATAATTGGACAACCTCAATAACAACAACAACAGCAATTAAAATAATAGTGGTAATAAGCTTTTTAAATGTTATTAGAAAATAAAGATTAAGAATAAACTAAGAGTGAATATGCCTTAGAGAATTTAATTACAAGAGAAACAGATAAAACACACTCAGTTCAAACAAATTCTTATAATCGAAAGTTCATTGGTTAAGCAGAACAAAGGAATTAATTCGAAGGAAGAGAACTGAATTTTTCTTAAAACAAAGCAGGTGAAAGTCACATCTAAGCTAAATTGTTACCTTTGACCAATGTAATTATTATTCTGTTTTTATAATCATAGCCTTCTCACCTGTGCTTGTCACTTAAAACATATGAGATTCACTGCAGTACATCAACCGTGCAGTATCAGACTTAAATAAACATATCCAGCCTGTTCAACACTGGTTAATATTGTGGATAATAAAAGATTAATCCATTACCCCAATGAGAAGAGGCGAACTCTTACAAAAATATTTCTGAAATATATGCAAATCCTTCCGTCAATTTGTTGTGCTTGTATACGATATCCATGGCATTCTCACCTGTGAGAAACATCCTGCTTTGATCTGTTCACGTTGACCTCATATCACAAGAGAACTAGGTTCATCTGACCAGGTAGTTATAAGTAAAACCAGGAGCATTTTTGGAGCACCTGTTGACGCGACTACTTTTTGCTTTTAAAAATGACATTCATCATGCAATTCCTTCATTGTAGGAGGGCTGTCTAAGATACATGTACTTCACAGAGAGAGAGAGAGAGAGAGAGAGAGAGAGAGAGAGAGAGAGAGAGAGAGAGAGAGAGAGTTGGATAATGATTATCTAATCAAAGGCTTCCAGTTTTTTTTTCATGAAATGATAGCTCATAAACTGACTGATAACTGATCGCTTCTACCCATTAAGTCGGCAACCCACTGGGTACAAAGTCACTGCTTAGGTTAACAGTGGCACGTGTCTATGGCTCATGCACGGACCTCTTCGTTCTCTCTCACTTAAGATTCGAACCCAGGATATCTAGCTATTGGGGCTGAATGCCTTAACACTTATGGCACTACCCCAACGAGAGAGAGAGAGAGAGAGAGAGAGAGAGAGAGAGAGAGAGAGAGAGAGAGAGAGAGAGAGAGAGAGAGATGATTATTTTCAAATAAGTAATGACTCGATCTGCCGGCCTTGGAAGCTTCCTGAGAAATACCTTGAGGCTGTAGCAAGACCAAATCATATTCCAATGATATTAATCCACATACAAACGCCTACACATATACATACAGTTCTTTGTCTTGATTGACCATAATTAATATGCACTGCTGTTTCAATTGTTATTATAGTTTCCTTGTTTTTTTTTATTTACTCGTATGTTTCAAATAAGCGAAGCAGAGAGGCATAGCGATAACACTATGTAGAGACAATAAGGATGATTCAAGTGTGCCGAGGTTCATAACAATGAAATTAAAGAGACCAAACAGCAAAAGAAATAAGTGGTGATGAAACGGGAATAAAAAACAAAATGCAAAGGAATTCAGTAATTCATAAAGGAAAGAAATTAGGACCTTAAGAAAAAGAGTAATCAGAAACCAGAAAAAGAAATAAACAAAGAAAAAACAAACCTTGATATTAAGGCGAAATAAAGCAAAGAAAATGCAAGTGAAGAAATATGGACGTAAAGAAGATAAAGAGTAAAGAGGGAGATAAATAATGAAGACTTAAAACTATGAACAACTGAGAATAAATAATAACAAAATTCCCAAAAATAAGCGACAAATCGATAACAATAACAGAACAAATGAGGAATTGAAATAAAGGAATAAATGAAGAAATAAGACAATTAAAAAAAGATAAGAATGAACCATTGGAAAGTACCGCAAACCTCTGTAATTATCATCAGCATACCCTGCCTTTAATGGCGCATTGGCTAGCCATTTTACCCAAGAAAAAGGTCTTTAAATGCCACCCAGGAATTTCAAATGGCAAAGGATTAAGATGTCCGACGGGATTTCGAGGTCTTCAAGGTCCTCGTTGTTGTCTCGGTAACAGTAACTACTGCATTCACTCGAAGTTATTACATTGAGGTTCCATGGGAGGGGAAGGGGGTGTAGGGAGGGGCTGGGACAGTGGAGGGTGGGGGGGTTTGGACATATTTATGAGGGAGGTTAGGAAATTAGGGAGATACGTAAATTAAATTTGTCTATTCTAGTAAAGAATTAAGACTGCTGGTTTTATTATTATTATTATTATTATTATTATTATTATTATTATTATTATTATTATTGGTAAAATTTCATACTCACAACACTTCTGTGTTGAGAAATAATTTCATAAATAATCACATGAAATCAGCTGCACTAATAATTTTTTATTTACAGTTGCTCTACAGTATTATTATTATTATTATTATTATTATTATTATTATTATTATTATTATTATTATTATTATTATTATTATCAGGCAAGTGCGGACCATAAGACACGAAATGAAATATATTTCACAATTTCTTCATAAATCTGTACATAAAACCCTTTAAATTACAAACATCAAAACTTCACCACAACAAACCTTCACAAGCAGCGTAGCATGTAAACAGAAACTCGTATTGAAGACGTATAACTTCAACGGTTTCATTCAAGATTTGCTACGGTCTTCAGTGTCCAATGGCGAATACCCTGAAGATTCATTTCGGTCATTCACAAATAACGAAACGGATTTGTGGTCACTCCATGACTTGTCATACTTGGGGGTAATGACTTAACAAAGTATATTTTTTGTCTTATTTAGTTTTTTTTTTTTTTTGGGGACCGGGGAGGGCTTCATGACACATCTGTAACTTCTTCTTCGTTTTAACGTGCTTTTTTTTTTCCCATTTTTTATATCTAAAAGAGTTTTTAAACCAGAGACTAGATTCTGAATAAAGATTCTCTTTTATAAATCTATATAAGTTAATGTTTTTTTCTCTTGTAGGAATTTAATTTTGCAAAAGAAAACAATGCAACTTAAGCCAGCGTTTGTTTGAAGGATTGAAGGGCCCCGAGAAAAGCTCCATCCCTTGTAACACAAAATGAAGAATTTACCCTATTCTTCTGTAATTCCATAATCCTGTAAGCTACCGTTCTTACCAATGGAAGAGATCATGTTACGAAGATAGGCCATCTCGGCTTCTTCTGTCAAAAAAAGAAGTGGATTTCAAGTCGAATTGGTCTCAAACTGGCTGTTCGTTTACAGATGAGCGGTTGAAGCATTACAAATTTATAAGACAGATATAAATCAGTCTTGGTTGTGATAGAGTGAGACGAAATAATAATAAGCAGTTATCATAATAACCGTAACTCTCTCTCTCTCTCTCTCTCTCTCTGTGTGTGTGTGTGTGTGTCTTGGCTGCATAAAGATGACAAAAAACTAGCATATATTTGTCATCATAACCATCTCTCTCTCTCTCTCTCTCTCTCTCTCTCTCTCTCTCTCTCTCTCTCTCTCTCTCTCTATTTATGTATCTATCCATTTATCTTTATAGATCTCTCTCCTTTTCTCTATCTGTGTGTCTTGGTTGTTATAGAATGTAACAAAAAATAGTAAATAGTTGTCATAATAACTGTCATTTTCTCTCTCTCTCTCTCTCTCTCTCTCTCTCTCTCTCTCTCTCTCTCTCTCTCTCTCTCTCTCTCATAGCGTATCAGTAACGGTTGATTATATATTTTCATATCGCTTCTTGAGGGCAGGAATTGGCGAAGAGCATATGCGAATCTAAAATGAAGTAGTCTGATAGATCATTACCACTTTATCCGCTCCGATACTTGGAGCCCTTTCTCTCCTCCCTCCCCGCCCAAGTCCCGTCCGGATTTAACCCCAGCACAAGGGAAGAAAAAACTTCAAAAACACCAGTTATAAAAAACCTACTCCCCTTGCTCTAAGCACCCTAGGACTTACTGCATTGATTACAAGTTTTGTGTTCTGTGAAGACTGTCTGTAAGAACGCGAAGACGTGTCCGAATCCCTGTCGAGTTCTTTTTTTTCTCTCTGGGTGTTCCAGTTAGCGTTTGAAATAAGGGAATAAAGAGCGTGCGAGGGAGATAAAAAGAGAAAAGATGTTCGCCAAAGAGAAATGTCGAGTAACGAATTAAGCGAATAATGAAAGGGAAAATAGGAACATTCCTTCAAAAAAACTGATAAAATGAAGATGGAGAAAGGTAAAAAAAAAAGATGAAAAAACCAACAAAACTTCGAAAAAACTAAGGAAGACGATTGAAGAGATCATACGCAGATATGAAATCGAATCTAACTGTATATATATATATATATATATATACTATATATATATATATATAAAAAAAATATATATATATATATATATATATATATATATATATATATAAAAAGATTGATATCCCGACAAAGATCGAGGAAGGTCAAAGATGAAAAGTGACCAAAATTCTCTCGAGATCTTGGAAAGTGATAAAATTGGTAAGAATTCAGAGGAACCAGAAGGTAAGCGAAACCTTCGATTATACTGGACTTCTTTTATTCGTAATATTTAGTAGCGATACGGAATGATCGGTCAGCTGATAACGGTGGAGGAGTCTTCGATATAAATCTCCACCACAAATGATATTGCAATTCTCTCTCTCTCTCTCTCTCTCTCTCTCTCTCTCTCTCTCTCTCTCTCTCTCTCTCTCTCTCTCTGTAGCTGCAAGCAGATCACTGAAGGATACTTTTTCTGGATCTGAGGGACTGTTGCTCAAATATTGGCTTGGGTTACAAAAACGCATATAGCTAAGTGAAGATTTTATTGAAAGACGCTATTTCCACCTAGATTCTGCTCCTAACTGCTGAAGGCAAAATCTGCAATAAAAAAAAAGAAAAAAGGTATATTAGTATGCGTCCATAAAAACGGCTACTGCTTTAAAACTATTAGAGATAAAGAGCTAAACTAAGTCTCATTTAATAGCTAAAGAGTGCGTCAACAATATCTGGAGAATGAGTTGCCATGGTAACGATGTATTCGATGCGAGATTCAATAAAGATCGAATTTTTTCAAAATTTTTCGTCAATATATTACACTAGTCCCTTAATGTGAAGAAAAAATTTTATCTCTCTCTCTCTCTCTCTCTCTCTCTCTCTCTCTCTCTCTCTCTCTCTCCGTCCGTAGCTCAAAGATAATTACTTACAGTTCCTCGTTGGGTGAGTGGGTTCCGTTCTCAGCTAGCACTCTGCTGGCCGCGAGTTCGAATCTCCGACCGACCAATGAAGAATAAGAGGAATTTATTTCTGGTGATAGAAATTCATTTCTCGCTATAATGTGGTTCGGATTCCACAATAAGCTGTAGGTCCCGTTGCTAGGTAACCAACTGGTTCTTAGCCACATAAAATAAATCTAATCCTTCGGGCGAGCCCTAGGAGAGCTGTTAATCAGCTCAGTGGTCTGGTTAAACTAAGATATACTTAACTTTTTCAAAGATAATTACTAAAATACATCCTTCAAGGGTTTGGCCTTTATATACATACATACATACATACATACATACATACAAACACATATATAGATATATATAATGTATATATATAAAACTGTGCTTGTGCTCTTGTAAAATAAACATTTGTTTCGATAAAACAAGGAAGCAAAAAGGAATAAAGTTCTCGAAGCTTAGATAATGATGATTTGAATGTCTTTCTCAGAAATGACATTTTAAAAAACCAACTCGTTTCCATTAAAAAGGTAAAAAAAAGTAAAAGCTGAGAATACGCTGGCCATCATGAAGATGAAATAAATTGGACGAGTTTTTATCACTCGTATTGCTTTATTTTATTATCTTATTTTCTTTGCTGTTTTAATAAATTTCTCGAAAAAGTAGTTGATGAAGTCTAGCATTGGTATGAAAGGTTTTAATGATTCCCATAAAAGGTGACAGACGTATACTTAAAGCCTGTGTCACATGCGTCACATGAGAACTGAGTAGCCTCTCTCTCTCTCTCTCTCTCTCTCTCTCTCTCTCTCTCTCTCTCTCTCTCTGTCTTTTTCCCTTGATTATGAGTTGAGTCCTTTCAAAGTTGATTTCTCTCTCTCTCTCTCTCTATTATGAGATGAGTACTTCTTTCAAAGTTGAGTTTTACTCTCTCTCTCTCTCTCTCTCTCTCTCTCTCTCTCTCTCTCTCTCTCTCTCCTTCTCTGTCTTTTTGTTGATTGTGAGATGAGTCCTTCTTTCAAAGTTGATATTCTCTCTCTCTCTCTCTCTCTCTCTCTCTCTCTCTCTCTCTCTCTCTCTCTCTCTCTTTATGAGATGAGTCCTTCTTTCAAAGTTGAGTTTTACTCTCTCTCTCTCTCTCTCTCTCTCTCTCTCTCTATATCTCTCTTTCAATATATATATATATATATATATATATATATATATATATATATATATATATATATATATATATATATATATATTATGAGATGAGTCCTTCTTCCAGAGAAGTTGTTTTCTCTCTCTCTCTCTCTCTCTCTCTCTCTCTCTCTCTCTCTCTCTCTCTCTCTCTCTCTCTCTCTGATATAAATAATATTCTCCAGATTTTACAGGCTAGACGGTTTTATATCCTTAGGGTACAACAATTACCAAGGTATCAATTAAGGCCAAATCCCTCCATTGAAATTAATTACGTCCCTCCAGGCACAGTTGAAAAAATCATTAATTTATCTTAAAAAACTACCAGTACAAAACCCTTTTGAGAACCTTTTAATCATCATTCATCTATACCTGTGATTCACTCTTACCAAATCTTTTTTATTGGTAAAAACTTGTCTTCCAAAGATTTTAGCTTTTATTCACCGGCTCTAATTGAAAAAATGAAAGATAAATACATTAATAATAACTCCCGTTGAAGTAATGTTACTGTACCGTCCTAAGTATAACTGATCCCGCTGCTAGAATGATAATAATTATTTTTTTTCTCTCATATGATAATTTGCCGAACAACTCCGACGATATTTATAAGTAAGAGCGTGAATGGCAGTAGACTCCTACGCTATGAATCCGCACCAGGTTTCTTTTCTGTGTTACATCTCAGAGTTGCCTTACTGAGGAATTTTGCTGCTTTTTAGAGTACATTGAATTGTATCAAATCGTGGTTTTGCTTCTCTGAGCAACCTGTAAACAGGAATTGTAATTCTGAAAAGCTACAAGAAAATAAGCAAGTAATTCCACTCACAGAAAATAAATATATTCATGTAATAATAATTCAAGTTTGTTATTCTTGAGGTGCCATCTAAACGAAATTTTATCTCTCTGGTCCAAAAAGCACAACCAAATAAGACTATTATTCCATCATAAAGCAAAACATACGCGCATGCATGCACACCACATCCAACTTTTCATTTGCTGTACTTAAACAAGAATTTTTCACGAATTGCTTTGTGGTAGTGTAGACGAAATTGGTCGGAGAAATATAGGCTTAAGTGAATGAATAAATAACAAAATAAAAGTTGGAAATTCAAAGGAAAAATTAAAGATGCACAGCGAAATAAATGGTTTGAAACCCCAGCATCTCATACTTGAGGTGTTCTCATACTTCAGACTTATCTCCGTAATTATTTCCTCCAATTTCATGGTTCCTAAAAACGTCTCATTTCGCTCCTTCAGACAATGGAGGTTTTAATGTCATCAAAATTCCGCTGAAATAATCACCACATTTCAGTCGTCGTTGAAATAGTAACTACATAGAATATTCCTTTGGGTGTCTGTCTATAAAAAAGGACTTTACCGTTTGTACCAAGAATTTTTAAGTTGATGCAGTTTCTTTTACAGTAATTTAGGAGTATGCCGGATCCTTAAATGTTTAATTAAATAGTAGTTGCCATATGATCGTAGTGTACAGTTTTTTCCTCTGATCTGCAGTATTTTATTGCCAGGGAATGACCCCAGGGGTGAGGTTATTTGCATATGATTAATAAGAAGATGATATGATAAATAACAAGATCATATGATAAACAACAAGATAATGTGATCCGATAACAAGATGCATATGATAAATAAGATGATAAAATGATAAAGACGTCGTCAAGATGTTGAAGGTTCAGTGTGTTATTTTGATTTTTTCGTGCTTTTATTCTTACCATAAAATAAAGAACAATAATAACATGAAAAAATTCATTGCACCCCATCCTACGAGGGTGATGGGGTAGTGAGGTAATTGATGTAAAAAATTAACATGCTCAGTAACCTAGTCATTTTATATGTCAAACGGAAGGTCTCTGAATTAATTTTGAAACCCGTCCCTACCCCCGGCCCAACTCCATCCCCACCCCCAACCCTGGTGGAGAGTTGGGGAGGGGTAGGGGGGAGTTAGTTATGTCCAAACAGATATGCTCAAGAACATTACATATCGTGTAATAAGATGTTAGAGGCAGCATATTCAAATGTCTTTTATGGCTGCATCAAACCCAGCCTCTGTTTCTAAGCAAACGTTTTCAGTGCAGGTGAGCACACTGTAAATCAGACAACTCCGATTTAAGGATATTCTTGAGCCCCGTTTTCAGTTAGTAAACACCTGAATCATTACCTTAAGTATTTATAAAAAAAAATATAGTATGTTCTCACGTAAAGTAGCGAAGTCACTGAGGTATTTCAAGTAAAAAGCAGTTATTACATTTCATAAAATCTTGTACTGGGGCTGTGTGAAAGAGAGAGAGAGAGAGAGAGAGAGAGAGAGAGAGAGAGAGAGAGAGAGAGAGAGAGAGCATTCTGGAAGCACTAGTGTTAGATTTATTACTAAAGGTCTATCAGGGGAAATTCAGGAACCAAAGGTGTTTTTGAGTCATAAATTATCTCATTACGGATATTTCAAAGGGAAAAAATCTGCATAATAAAGTTTAAGGAATATAGACCTCTTAAGCTTTTCTATGCATTACTTGTAATGGAAAATTTAACAACAAATAGGTATTCGGGTTTTGGGTCTTCGAACCAACTTTTTGTCATCGGTTCTTACATTTTTACCAATATTTTTATTTCATCATTTATTTTTCAGTTTTCACTCAATCATTTTAATTTGGAAACCGAAATTGTATTATCATCTTTAATTTTGGATGGTGTGTTAAAGAACAAAATTCGCTTTCTGAAAAATAATCTAGATGTTTTTATTTTCTGTAGAAATTTAAATAAACATAAAGAATAGCAATATAGATGAGTGATTTAGGCTTTACAATGAATATAATTAACCTTACTGTATAAATAGTGTTTTTTTTTATCTTTGAGACAATTGAGAAATTATGGAGACAGAGAGTGATCAAAGCACTCTCTCTCTCTCTCTCTCTCTCTCTCTCTCTCTCTCTCTCTCTCTCTCTCTCTCTCTCTCTCTCTCTTCTACCACCTCATCACCCTTTTTAAGTCGTAGCCGTCTTTGGCCATACCAAGTAAGCCCAGATACCAGCGCCGTGACTCTCCTTCTTCCGAATAATCGTAGGAAGTTTTCTGGTCATGTTATCAAGTGCTCCTTGTCAGAGGTGTCTGCTGTTAAGTCTTCTAAACAGCTCTTAAGAATGGCCTCACCGTTATCTAATGAACGGCCTTAAATATTCGGCTGTGCTGCCGAGCAGGACTTCGTGAATGGCCTAGTCGGTTTAACGAGAGCATTCCAAAATCATCGTTTCTCTCTCTCTCTCTCTCTCTCTCTGTTTACTCCAAGATAATATGGACATGAGGTGCTGTTTGCAAAACGCATCCAATCTATGCTGCAGTCCAAATCGCTCTGTTAGAATTAATTGAGAATTCTCTCTCTCTCTCTCTCTCTCTCTCTCTCTCTCTCTCTCTCTTAACGCAGTAGCTGCAATGCACGGTTTATCTATAAACCATGCTTCGATGCTCATTCGATGATATTCTAAAGACACTTTCGATACACCCTCTCCTCGTTGAATACAAAGTATATAAGCAGGTTCTTTGTAACTGGAAAATCGTGTGCTACTGAAGCCTGTCTTTAAATAGATGGTGATTCAACATTTAATTTTTCTAACAAAGCCTCTCGAATACTGTTGATCTTCTATAAGTATATTGTTAATTTACGCGATGAAGCATCAAATATCGCCTACAACGAAAATGAGTGATGGTTTATGCATAGGTCAGTTTGTGACAAACCTCTCAGTATGAATTTATACCTGAGCTATCTGTATCCTCAGGTTCAAGAAGTTGTGGATCCAGGTAACTTATAAGGTATATGAAAAAACTTAAACGTGGTGACACAGGCATGGCGCTAGCAGTCTCACCCATGCATTCAACGCATTGTAACTTTCAACGGGCCCAAGGAGCCTGATGTGAACGGCAGTGGACCAAGATGCTGTCTTATAAGTTATCCTGAAGTTAATTCATAATGTTGTATCACTGGTACGATTACTTTCAAGAGATTTTTTTATAAAATGATTGCATTACTCGGAAGTTTCTATTTCAATAATAATAATAATAATAATAATAATAATAATAATAATAATAATAATAATAATAATAATAATAATAATAATAATATATTATTATTATTATTATTATTATATTTGCCTACATTTTATTATTAATATACTGACTTAGAAAAGAAGACGATTACCTTGAGTTAAAATTTTATTTGTTTACTAAGCGCTATTTTAATTTGCAATGGATGTTTCTCTTGTTTTTGTTCTCAGTTAATTAAGAAAATAATCTTATTCTGTCTCTTTCATGATTAGTGACGCTTAATTTTCGTCCTAACAATGAGACAGAAGGCACAGACTCATCCCACGAGCAAACCAGTGTTTAAGAGTTTAGGATTGGTCATTTCTACAAGAATAACGAAAGCAAATGAGATTAGAGAGAGAGAGAGAGAGAGAGAGAGAGAGACAGAGAGAGAGAGAGAGAGGTATGTCTGCATTTATATGTGTACCATCTATCACGTTAGGTTTTCTAAAACACTGAATGTCCTTGGCTTCAAGGAGACTTCAACGCGTGATAAGTAGTAATCCTAGGTCGTTCTTTGTAAGCATCAGCTTTATGCGTCCATTCTGATATTTTACTGTGAAAACCCACTTATCAATCATGGCAACAGTTAAGGACACAGTTTGCCTTGATTCACCGTAATACATCTCAGTTATGCCTTTGTTATTAACGCTCATGTATTAAAGAAGTTTTCTGTACGTAGATAAATAAACTAAAAAAAATTAATTCCTAAGAAATATCTACAGAAAATATGGTCATGTATATGTTTATTGTATATATATATATATATATATATATATATATATATATATATATATATATATATATATATATTTATATATATATATATATATATATATATATATATATATATATATATATATATATATATATATATATATTTATATATATAATAAACATATACATGACCATATTTTCTGTATAAGTTTATTTATCTACGTACAGAAAACTTCTTTAATACATGAGCGTTAATAACAAAGGCATAACTGAGATGTATTACGGTGAATCAAGGCAAACTGTGTCCTTAACTGTTGCCATGATTGATAAGTGGGTTTTCACAGTAAAATATCAGAATGGACGCATAAAGCTGATGCTTACAAAGAACGACCTAGGTAGTGTATAGGAAAGACTTTGAATATATATATATTCAAAGTCTTCTCTATACCCTACCTTCGACCCTTCCTTTTTATCCGAGTCTGTGACGTCACAAGCTTACTTTGTATCACTTGGAAAAGCGCATTTTTTCTACGATCTCATCGCTACTGGTTTGCCCCACTTACATAACAAGTCTCAGGACACAGACAATTATCATCCAATTCTTAGCTACTAGAAGACACAGAGAGAGAGAGAGAGAGAGAGAGAGAGAGAGAGAGAGAGAGAGAGAGAGAGAGAGAGAGATAAAAAATTCTTCCTCTTCACCTGCTCTAGAAGGTTCGAAGCCAGGCTATACTGGAAACAGGTCCAGTATCCTGCTATAAATGCCATGTTTTTATTATCTCTCTCTCTCTCTCTCTCTCTCTCTCTCTCTCTCTCTCTCTCTCTCTCTCTCTCTCTCTACACAAACTCCAAAGGGTCTCAATCAGGTTTTATAACTCGGACTTTATAAAGGTACCTACCATTGTGGGTACGCGGCATTATCGCCTGAGTATACGTTGAAGATAATTTGTTAAAAAAAAATGCAAAGATAATATAAAAGGCAGAGATAACAGATGCATTCCTTATCTCTCGCCATCTTTGCTTCTACTTGTTAGTATTAAAAAATTCTGTACCCGGAATATCAGTGTGTTTTTCTCATTGGAAAATTTACATCTTTCACATTTTACCAAAAATAAACTCTTTAATGATGCTGGAAAATTAACATTCCTCATGTTACCAAAATAAACTGTTTAGTGGTCCTTATTGGTAAATTAAAATTCTTTTTACTTTACCAAAAATAAACTTTATAATGCATGACAAAGCCAAAAACAAACATATGCAAATGAAATGCAATGATAATGCGTTAATGTAAGGCGAGAATACAGGAAACCAGCAGTGAATATTCAATTTTCTTTCAGGATGGTAATTTTGGCAAAATTGCAAAACCTATTGACACCTACTTCTTGGAGAGCCGATTTCTACATCGCTCCAGTAAGGTGAATAATTCTTCCCTTATCACGACCCATCCATCAAAATCACGAAGACCGGCTTCGATAAAGGAAATCCTCTCGTCTTGAGAATAAAATTCATAAATTCGTAAATTCCTTCCATCAGCTGTCAATCTTCAGAGCTCAATCATATGTCTTGTGAGGGATATTTTCGAACAGCCAAACCTTCGAAAGATTTTTCGGCAAATATCGTTTGCGGTGAGTGCAGGATAATTCGCAATGGAAAGGTTGTTGTTATTGAAGTTGTAGTTGTTAAACTATAATGGCCTTACGCCAACGCAGGATATTATCTTCTTTGAGGGTTCCGAAGGTATGCAGGACAACCTTCATGACAAGTCGGCAGACTAAATTAATTTTATGATCCTGAATTTGTAATTCATAGATTTAAGTAGTCTCTCTCTCTCTCTCTCTCTCTCTCTCTCTCTCTCTCTCTCTCTCTCTCGTCTCTCTTTCTTTTATGTTTTTTTTTTTTGCACACATACGGAGATTGTCCCTTTCAACAAAGCACTAACAAGAACAAACTAATTTGGAAGTTATGTTGATGTCAGTAATATATAAGTTCTCTGGTTTGGGTCATAGTATAAGAGTAAATCTAAAAGTGTTCGTTCGTATGACTTCACTCACAAGCACGCTCGCGCGCACACACACGCACACACATACACACACAAACACACACATGTTGCTAATGCCTTGCTTTCTCGTTTCAGCCTCTGAGATGTGTAACAGGTTTTTTTTTTTATTATTATTTTGTTCCCATGATTACTTTGCTTTAAGCAAGAATATTCCTCCAAATCTGTATCTCGATTATGTCCACATAAACCACACCCTAATAACTAGCAATAGCCCAGATAAATGCTTTATATATACTTTAGTTTGCTATGGTAATAATTTCGCTTCGATCTACTAGAATAGTCTATCCCGAATCACCTACAGGTTTCAAAATAAAAATTACAATAAAATGTCAAAAAAAGGCCCTTTGGCGATTTTTCCCAGGCAAGAAGATTATCTAAAGCAACTCTGAATAACAGGTTTATGAAACCGGCCAATCTAGATTCAGGGACCACAATCGAGATGTGTGAACTTAAAAGAAGGCTCATCGACTGGATCCCTATCGTCTTGCTTGAATGGTCTTTTGGTCACTGCCAGGTCTCCAGATCTTACATGCCAATTTATGTCTTCTATGTGTTCTAATTATCGTGTTTTTTTTTTTTTTTTTTTTTTTTTTTAGGTTTAGTACTGACGTTTACACGTGTCGTTTTTCTGTAAGGAAACTGTTTTCCTTGCTGTGGAGGTATCTCATACAGTTCCATGAATCTAAGCTAATCATATTTTGGATATGTAAACATTTTTAATTACCTGAAACTATGGTAATCATATCCTGAATTTGTGATTATCATATTCAGAGTGTGCAAACATTCTTAATGAAGAGGCTTGCTATTAGCATATTGATGTCTGTTTGTCGTCAATTTTGCCAGCTTCTATTGAAGATTTTGATGTGATTCTCATCACTGCTACTTCATATAAATATTGTTTACAGAAGATTACAAGTCCATTCATTATAACTTCAGAAGAAAGATATCACACTCTGAACAAGAATCGGAGGCTAGAAAACTTTATAAGCTCACGGAATTTGCCAGAATATTCACAACAAAGAAATTTATCACCTGCATAACACGGAGAATTCATTAGTCTTTGCATTGTTTTTGTAAAATTAATGAATATAAATCGCTATTGAGATATATTAGTTTTAGCAGTATTATCAGCAATTGCAGTAATTAGCCGACTTATCAACAGTTATGGACGCTTGCCAAAATGACTTCCAATAGCTGTAGCTTCTTTCACCATCATCACCATTTGGAGGTCCTTCTCACGGCCCATATTTGGCTCATCCGGATGGTCCAGTTAAAGCTCCTAGTTTCTTTAAATAACTCGTCCTCTCATTATCATAGTCATTATTATCCAAGTTTTACTTTTGGGGGGGTTCTCTTGTCTGTCTTTAAGTGGTCCGTATGGCAGTGCCTATTTTTAGGCAGTTGTCGTTTACAGTTTCCTTGATGAACTAAGACCTCAGTGCTTGATAGAAATTAAATCATTTTTATTTAGGTTTGTCTAAAGTTACAGCTTCCAAGAGTAAGAATATTTCAGTGGTTGATTACTGAAGTCGCGCTACCAAGATATACTTCTTATAACTGACAGACAGATGTATTTGATGTCCCGTGGCAGAAAAGACTGAACATAGAGTGTATTAGGAAACTTCAGGTATAATGACAAATACATTTTGTTGCTTAGTAATATAGTTCCTTTTGTAATTGACTAAAATAAATACTGAAAATCATTTAACTTTTTTTTATTTCATGATTTATTTAACACACACTCTACTAATTGATCGTGAAGGCTGAAAATAAACATTGTTAGCCACTTAGTAATGGTTTTAAAAAAATGCTTTTAAACAAATACCCGGGAGTTCTTGCCCAAACCTAGATCCCCTACCCACCAAAGGGGCACATGGGTACCTGCTCAGGACGTCTCTTAGCAGGGCATCCCTGTCACACGCTCTTCCACCGCATCAGTCTTTGAGACAAACGAGTTTACCTTGGCAGCCTCATTTGACCGCTAATTATCTCCCTTTTTTTAATGAGGCTACTTCGCTTTTTACAAGCCACACCTCGAGTAAGGAGCTGAAGAAGTGTATACATAACTGGTCACTTCAGAGGATACTTGTGAACAACCCGAAGACTCGATGACGATAAGGAAGACAATGTGAAATGGGGTCCTCTGGTGTACTCGTTAACGGGCGATAATGTGGCCCGGGTCCGGGGTTACGGGTTTTTAAGAGAGGGGGAGGAAGATTTGGGGCTCTTTGTAGCCACGATTAAAGTGTTCAATTTCGTCATCTTAACCAAAGAATGCTTGTTTATATATATATATATATATATATATATATATATATATATATATATATATATATATATATATATATATATATATATATTTATATATATATATATATATATATATATATATATATATATATATATATATATATATATATATATATATATATATATATATATATATATATATATATATATATATATATATATATATATATATATATATATATATATATATATATATATAAATAATATATATATACATATAAGATATGAACACTTTAATCATGGCTATTTTTCTCCCCTCTTAAATATATACATATATATATATATATATATATATATATATATATATATATGTGTGTGTGTGTGTGTATATATGTGCACGCGTGTGTTGTGTGTGTGTGTGTATGAAGTGTGAAGAAATCGAGAAGTTAAGAGGGCATTGTGGTTATTACAATTAATTAAGCGTCTGGTGCAAAGAAGTAGCAACTAGATTCTGTATTTTATATATATATATATATATATATATATATATATATATATATATATATATATATATATATATATATATATATATATATATATATATATATATATATGGGTGTGTGTACGTGTGTGCATCTGTGTTCATGTGTGTGTCGCCCATATTTTCAGGGCCCAGTTGCAGGTGAGCACGACAGGTAAACACCAAAACATACCAAAATCAATTATTCAAAAGAGGTAAAGCGAAGAGGTAATTACATAAAACTTAAACTGCACGCTCTCTTCCAGTCCAATAGCCAATCACGTTCGCGTGAAGAAAGCCACTGCTCGTGATTGGTCAGGATTTTCAGGCTAACCTTGACGGATCGTGGATGTGTAGGAGACAATTCGAGTTGCCAACTCAGTTTTTTTATAGCCATTTAACTTCTCAAAAAAAAAAAGGCAACTCAGGATCTTCGACGACCCAATTCTGGTCTTATAAATTATTCTTTGCCACTTATCTTCATTTTCTTTTGTAATAATGCTTTACAAAAGATCGCTATGGGAACGGTACCCTGGTATTGTTGACAGATATGTCCCTGGCTTGAGAAATCATGAAGTCAGGTAGATAGATAGATAGATAGATAGATAGATAGATATATTAACTATGACACGAGTCACAAAAAACTGTTGCAATGTAGAGGTAGTATAAAAATAAAGTAAATAATATGATTTCATTGCAGTCTTAATGCAAATCGAAACATTTTTATCTAACCTGCATTATATAGAAATAAACACTATTCGCCCTGATCCCCATTACCATTAAAAATAAATGAATAAGTCAATAAAAACGGACTTTAATGTGCATATATAGAATCTACTGTCTTGGAATTTTATTCCCTGTGGGAATAACAGCCGGGGTAGAGGCAGGCATTATTCAAGGAATATTTTTTATTTTAATTTTTTTTTTAATTTAATTATTTTTTTAAAATTTGGTCTTATGCTCCATGAGTAACCCGTAGAATACCTTTTAGTTAAGTGAACAGAGATTAAGTGTGCTTAGATTGTTCAAACTATAAATTTATTCTTAATTTCATAATTGCTTACATATTAGCTTGCAGAGGCACGTGAGCAGAAGTCACAAAAGCAGTCAAATGAGTCCCTCGAGAAAAAATTCTCTTAGGTACAAAAATCAGAAAGATTTGCAAATGAGGCAAACGCTATATTCAGAACTCAAGAATATTTTTAGAAGAGACTATAAGTTACTAATAGCAATTACAGAATGATAAACTGAGAGACAATATAGTTTCAAAATCAAAGTAAAGTTAATCAACTGAAATCTGAAATTAGAGAGTTCAAAGCAAAGCTTAAGAGATCACTTCTTTGCAGTTGAATTGGCCTTATGCCAGCGCAGGGTCTTGCCCAGTAATTGAGATTCAAGTCTGGATGGCTCCAATTAAGATAAATCAAACGAAATAATTGAATAGAAAATTTTGAAGCCAAGAATAATCTTTTAATGTTGTAGATATGAAGATAATCGCCTCATTTGCGATTACATTATCTGTTATTTTTGTTGTCAAAATATCACAAAGATTATAAATGACTTCCAAACGTAGAAAAAAATTGAAAATTTTCCCATCTCAGCGAATGTCTACTCCACCTGCAGCCGAGCTTTGGAATTCTCATCTTGCCCAGTCCTTGGTACTCCCTCGTAGCTTTTCTCCCCAACAAAGTCGTCCAGCTCCACCAGCTCCTACATCTGAAGCAACATACAATTAACAATTTCCCCTGACTATTGCTGTGTTAGCAGAGTGAATCAAGCAATAGGCGTGACGTCAAAACCTGCTTTCGAGTTAGTTCCACGCCATCAGCGACCACTCCCTTCCAAGCAGAGGCTGCTGAGGACCTAAGCACGGTCTGGCATTCCAGGAGGCTGGAAATCTGGAACGGTGTTGTGTTTGTGGGAAGATAAATATTAGGATGATGGCCTTTTTTTCTACAAGAAATCTTTTATTAGTGGTTTTCGTGTGTATGTGAGAAGATAAATATTAGGATGCTGGACTATTTTTTCTTTTATTAGTGATTTTCGTGTGTACGTGAGAAGATAAATATTAGGATGCTGGACTAATTTTTCTTTTATTAGTGATTTTCGTGTGTATGTGAGAAGATTAGACGAACTGTTAGTTTTAATATTACTTAAACCGTTATTATAATCACTTTTCCTGCATTTAGTGTTTTCCCATATAACGAAATATTAATGGTATTCAGAAACTTTTTTCTAGTTATCTCTTTATCTTGATTTTTCTTTATCTGAGTTTTTACAATTTGTGACCTGCCTCTAATCTGAATATACCTGTTCTGCAATGCCTGTTAAGAAACCATTAGCTCTGTGGTATTTTTGCAACTTTTCCTCATAGATTGACTATCCAGTGTTATCTAAGACTAGATTTTCCAAGAAATAAAAAAAGAGCCTTAATCAGTTTCTTCTGAGCTAAAGTATTAGAGAGAGAAAAAAAAGCCATTGGCATGAATTACGAATATTTTATTTGGTTTTTGCAGCCAAGATTTTGTGTTTATGCTTACGTAACTAAGTATTCTGTAAGATGTTATTTTCTAATAAATTAAAATTCTTCTAGATACTAACTGGCATAACCTTACCAGAATGAAGGCCACTCAACGAAAAGTACACACAATAAAAGATACACACACAATTAAAAATATATCGTAACCAATTAAACTGGCCCTTTTGGGTGTAATAGAACTGGTAAATGTGCAATGTCCAAGGACAGTCAGTAACACCGTAAAAGAACAAAGCCGAAGGACGTCACTGTAGCCTCAGAGAAAATAACTGGGTCCTCTTCGTCCTAATGATATTGTTCAAATCTCTGGATTATCTAGAGCAACTTCTTCTTGACTGCTTCGAGGAAAACTGTAATTCTTTTGTGTAGTCGAGTTCTTCTGGTTAAATATTTCGTGTCCACTGTACATTACCTAATGTTGGACACATTTCATACTTGATATTACCAGTTTCATTCTCTTTCAGTTTGGTATTTCATTATTTACAATTTGGCGTAATGCTTCCTTAGGGTTAAATTAATTTGGTTTTGAATTTTATGAGATTTAGGCTGTCAAGCCAAGCGCTCGGGCACTTTTGGCCATTCAGCACTCAAGACTGAGAAACGAGGGAGCTGGAGTGGCTGGAAACAAGGTAAAGAGATCCAGAAAACAAAGGAGATGAAATACAAGGATCTAAACGTAGAAATAGGAGAAAAACTCAGTTGCACCAAGAAGTAATAGTTAGAGGTGTTGACCAGCATGACTGAGGAAAGGAAGCGGGAATGGAGGCAAAGTAAAAGGCTAAAAAGCGAATACAGCTAGGGGCCGAAGGGAGGCTGCACATACCTTTTAGTAATGCCTACAATGCATCACAAGAGGTGCACTGACTGCACTACCCCACTACTGGGTAATTATAAAATTAAATTATCTGTAATGTTGTTTTGAAGTGCTAAAATATACGGTAAATAAACAAATAATTTAGATTTATACTGATACCAAGACAAAGATATGCTTAGCAAGTGTAAATATTCTACTTTACATTTATTAAGCACTTCTGAAATACATGAATATTCTGATACTTCTTGATTTTTTTTAAAGATTAAAAGTCTGAATCTGTTAACGAACGTTTCGGACAGTGATCACACTATAATTACGGCACATAAGTTTAAAAGATAATGAAGAATCTGGGTGCTGTTCTTATCAACTGAGCAGTAAGCATATTTGTTATGGCATTAATAGTGAACTGTCATTATCTTTGCTATTAGAATAGTTTCGATATAATGATGTTGGTTATCAGAATCGTTTGTTATCAGAATGACATCGTTATTAATTTTGTTTGGTGTTGTTAATACCGCTCATAAGAAAGGATATTTCTTCGAACGTTAATAATAATAATAATAATAATAATAATAATAATAATAATAATAATAATAATAATAATAATAATAATCACCATCATCAAAATCATCATCATCAAATCATCACTGATATTATTAAAAACAAAAAAATTACTACGCATTTCCCATAAAAATTATTGTAATTAAGATAGTAAGAGAAGCTACAGTGGGTAAAAAGTATTATCCACCAATTACCCTAAATGTTATCAATTTATTTATTTATTTATTTATTGAGCGCTCTCTATCTAAAAAGTGAATAATTGCCTTAAACATCCATTAAAAAGAACAAGGGCTCAATTTGCTTAGAAGAGAATGAAACAAAAACTCATAATAACATTTTTATTACTTATTTATCATCTTAATAAGCAAGACTTGCATGATTACCTAACAAGAAGGAGAGATTTGAGGTCGGACGTTTTCACCCAACAGCAAAATGTCTTGTTCAGATGGATCTTACGCCTGGCAAAAAACTGTCCGGTAGGTGATCATGTCATAAATAATGATTGCCATTGAATGATGACTTCGGATCATGTCTGTGAAAGATATTTTGTATATTGTTTTTATTTTCTTTTTCTCCGTTTCTGCTAGTTTTATTTTTATTTTTTCCTATACATCATCCTTTTCTCAATTACTGTTCCCTTGATTGGCGTGGCATGGCTGAACGCATTTTGACAAGATAAGATTAATGACCTTGGGTCCTCTGTCTGCCTGACTACACGTCCCTCAAGGATTCCTCTAATGGCCCTGATTAACGACGATTAACTCCGCTGATTAACGTTTTAATCAGGCGGGGATTTATCTCCTGTTACATTGTAGGGGTTTCAGATTTAGGAAGCTAAATGTCGTTTAGAATAAGAAACGATTTAATGAGGCTGGTTGACATGCAAACGCTTTTATTTTGGGTTCCTCTTGAATTGACATTAAATTTATTTCGAGTGATTGTGTATCGTTATTATGAGTTAAAGTAATAGAAGCTGAACAAAAATGTGTTCATATAAGTATGGACACAATATGTATGCATATATATATATATATATATATATATATATATATATATATATATATATATATATATATATATATATATATATATATATATATATATGTGTATATATATGTGTGTGTATGTATATACATATATATATATACATATATATAAATAAGCACCTTTAATATCTGATATCATAAGTTCTATTTAAAATCAACATTTAAATAGATTAAGCTTTGAACGATCAGCCACTGCAAATTCAGATAGAGCTCTTCTTTCGATAAGCATAACAGAAACTTGAGGATGATATCTGAAGCTTGCGGAGAAAAGAATAAATAATCTGATTTGGCATAAACGTAACTCATTGTCTATATTTCCATAAAAGAAGATTCTTTTCTTTCTTTCAGATGTTATTTAACTTTAAGTGGACAGGGCAAAGTATTATTATTATTATTATTATTATTATTATTATTATTATTATTTATTATTATTATTATTATTATTATTATTATTAAAACTTGGCATATTGTTCGATAGCCGTTTAATAAGACCCAAGATTTAGCCTATTAGAAACATGTAATTTATACTGATATTCAAAGAACTTTATTATTATTATATATTATTATTATTATTATTATTATTATTATTATTATTATTATTATTATTATTATTATTATTATTATTATTATTATTATTATTATTATTATTATTCAGTAAAACAACGCGCAATAGACTTTAAGCGTTAAAAGAAAAATATTCCAAATTTGTTCCCGCAAGTCATTCTAACACAAAAATAGACCTTTGCATGCACTGCCTCTCTCTCTCTCTCTCTCTCTCTCTCTCTCTCTCTCTCTCTCTCTCTCTCAGAAGAAGAAGAAGAAGAAGAAGAAGAAGAAGAAGAAAGGAATTACTAGCCCTGAAAAGGCCATGTAGCAGGAGGCCACCGATAACCCATCATTACGCTATCGCAGACAGCGCGTATCTCAAGCAAATCCTACCCCATCCTTCTCATGACGAGAGAGTCGGGTAGTGCTGGCTGCGTCGTTGTGAGCGCTAGCAATCCGTTATTTGGGCGTGATGCTCCGAGAGAGGTCTAGTTAGCGTTTGTGAAGGGCTTGTTGAGGATGAGTTAGGGCCCGGTGCTTGGACTGCTATTATTTTGTAGTTTTTGGCGCGTTTTTCGAAGCAATTTTTTTCCGGGCTTCTTTTAAAAGGTCATTTTTTTCGTACTTATTTCAGGTGGAGTTTTCTCTCGTTTTGTCTTAATTTTTCTAAAAGAAGTTGAGTGTTTCATATTCATTGTTCTAGATAATTTTTTCTTTATGATTTTCTTTAAACAAGCTCTCATATTATTTTCTTTTTTGAGTCGTGGTTACATACTCAACCATGTTAATCATTATCAAATCACACGTGAGTTTTGCCAGGAAAAAGGCTATACGTCTATTTAAATTAAAATTCGTAAAAACTGCTTTATATCTTATTCGCAAATCTAAATCTGTGCTGAAGTGGTGAACAGGTGAGTTGATCACTTCCTACCTGGAGGAAAGGAGAAAATAACAGCGTCGGCCCCACCTTTTTGCCAGCCTCAAGCCAAGAAAGGGAGAAAAAAAATTACTTTATTATAAGTTTCGTACCACACCTCTGAGATGAGCTTTGAATTTCAACTTTTGCGAACTCGAAATAGCACCGTCATTGTTGGGGTTCAAAAATATAGGTTGTATATTGTACCCGAAGAGAAGATTTATTCTTATACTTTTTTAGACATAGCAAAGACCTGCATTGCTGGAACTATCTCCCTCGCTTGCTTGAATGCGGCCAAGTGATTTAAAATCTCTAGTACTTAAACTAAATCGCGCAATGCTGCACTTGGCAGGGACTGAACAAAACTTTTTTAAAAAGGTGATTGGCTTAGTATACCACTGCAGGAAATATCTCTTTTGCTTCTCTGAATGGGGCCGAGTGATTTAAAATCTCTAGCACTTTAACAGTCGTGCAAAGCTGCACATAGAGCAATAACTGAACGAAAACCTTTAAAAAAAATGTTGTGATTGGCCTAGTATACTTATCCCAGTGAGGGGAGAAAGGTAAAAGGCAATAAGATAGATTTCTGTGTTAAACTTACTCTAGTCTCTGCACGATCATTTAGATACTGTACTGGTTAACTAAGGCTGACATTGAAGACTCTTTATAGCTTAGAAGTAGTACGGTGTATTAGGGAACCTATACATGAAGTTTAAGCCTTCCATCGAGCGCTTAAAGGAATATTTTGACATTTAGAAACTTTATGCAGCTTTTGGAAGTATCAAAGATTATTTAGATGATTTATAAAGATTATGGAAGCGATAAGGATACTTCTGAATATCTCTGAATTGGACGCTAAATGGAGTACCATCAACAGTGGACGTTTAAGTTCCTGGGTGGGATACAAATTTTACTGAGAATTAAGAAGCTGTATAGAGCAGCGAAAACGCAAAGTATAGCACTTGCTTACAGGTGCAGAAATTATACAGTGTAGAATATGAACGGGGCACTAGAAACTGTATGGTGTCGAATCTACATGACAGAAAAGTAGTTTAGAAGTTCTATTGGCTTAAAGCTTCAAGGAGTCAAAGCTTTATAAGGTATAAACTGCGAGAGTTCTTACAAGCATTTGACGCTGATGAGATGCCTGGGTTGTTTATGATCTCCCTGAAGCAGAAGCTCCATTAATCATTTAAATAATGCACGGTGATCTTTGAGAGCATACAAGACCTGCTTAAATTCAGATGACTTCAAATTATTTTACCTCATATTTTTAGAGGCCAGTTTGAAGTCTTGTCTTTTATCGAGCAATGTTCTAATAGAAATTCAGGTTAAACTAACTTCAAGTTATAGTATGGTATAAGCAATTTTCCCATATTAATTTGGTAGAGAAATCTACATATAGTTAAACTCAGGAACTACAGATTTGGTCATTTCAAAGTACGTTTATGACGAAAAAGGTCACCACGGAACTCTCTCTCTCTCTCTCTCTCTCTCTCTCTCTCTCTCTCTCTCTCTCTCTCTCTCTCTCTCTCTCTCTCTGTTCCCTGTTTCATGCTGATTACACTGATCTTAAATAAGTTTTTAAGAATCATTATTAGAATTTAATAGCCATTTAATTCAGTTTTTTCAAGAACCATCACTAGAATTTAAAAGCCACTTCACCAGGAAAAATAAATTCCCGTTCCTTCTCAAAACATTGGAGTCAACTGAGGATAATTAGCAATCACTTACACACCCATTGTACAACATAAACGTCAAATTAAACAGATCGTAATCTCCTATTCCACCGGACGAGTTGAATAAAAATCGATAGAGGGAGAAACAGAATCAATCTGCGGCAACAGAGCGGTAATCTACCGAGCGATAACGACGCTCGTTCGATCGAAAACGGCGCCTAATAGTGACTCTCTAGTCTCCGGGAATATCCCAATGGGCGGCCCACACCTGAAATCTATTAAAGCGCCCTCTTCTTCGTTCGGTACCTATTTGAAGAAACCCCGGCTTGCGAAATCACTTAGTGGTCCGTTTAGATCGATATCAGAGCTGGCTAATATCCTCCCCTACCCCCTCCTCCCCCAACATCCCTCTCCCCTTCCCTAAACCCCTCGCGCGGATGTATTTATCTTTATGGTGTTGCTTCGTAGGTTATAACTGACCGCTATAAAATAAAATGACTTTTATCCTTCGTAGCGCTTTCAAATCGCGACTTTATCGGTGGGTACACACTTCGAGGCTCCTTTTACTCACTGGGGACGAATCTTACCCCCTGGGGATGTCTTACTCACTGGGGATGAGCCTTACTCACTGGAGATAAATCTTACTAGGGATGAGTCTTACTCACTAAAGGCGAGTCTTACTGCCTGGGGACGAGTCTTACTGCCTGGGGATGAGTCTTACTCACTGGAGATGAATCTTACTAGGGATGAGTCTTACTCACTAAAGGCGAGTCTTACTGCCTAGGGATAAGTCTTACTCACCGGCTGATGAAGAGTTAGAGGAATTTATTTCTGGTGATAGAAATTAATTTCTCGCTATAATGTGGTTCGATTCCAAAGCTGTAGGTCCCGTTGCTAAGTAACCAAATGGTTCTTAGCCACGTCTTAAGTCTAATCCCTTCAGGGCCAGCCCTAGGAGAGCTGTTAATCAGCTCAGTGGTCTGGTAAAACTAAGGTATACTTACTTTTTTTTTTACTCACTGGGATGAGTCTTATTCACTGGGGATGAGTCTTACTCACTGGGGATGAGTCTTTCTCACTAAAGGCGAGTCTTACTGCCTGGGGATGAGTCTTACTCATTGGGGATGAGCCTTACTCACTGGGAATGAGTCTTATTCACCGGAGATGAATCTTACTGGGAATGAGTCTTGCTCACTAAAGGCGGGTCTTACTACCTGGGGATGAGTCTTACTCACTGGGGGTGAGTTTTACTCACTGGGGATGAGTGTTGCTCACTGGGGACGAGTCTTTCTCACTAAAGGCGAGTCTTACTGCCTGGGGATGCGTCTTACTTACTGGGGATGAGTCTTACTCACTAGGAATGAGTCTTACTCACGGGAGATGAATCTTACTGGGGATGATTCTTACTCGCTAAAGGCGAGTCTTACTACCTGGGAATGCGTCTTACTCACTGGGGATGAGTCTTACTCACTGGGAATGAGTCTTACTCACGGAAGATGAATCTTACTGGGGATGAGTCTTACTCGCTAAAGGCGAGTCTTACTACCTGGGGATGAGTCTTACTCGCTAAAGGCGAGTCTTTACTACCTGGGGATGAGTCTTACTCACTGGGGGTGAGTTTTATTCACTGGGGATGAGTCTTTGGTCATTCTCCCGTTACAGATGAGTGAAAATGAGTGTAAGGTGTAAGGCATCGGTAACTGTAGATGAAATGAACGTCATGGGTAAATTTAATGAATGACCACTCACGGAGTAATTGTTATATTGGTAATGGTGTGGATAGTTACATTTTAGTGTCTGTTTGTCAGGTATATTGTTTATTGAATTTTCTTTAGAATTTCGTGGACAGGACTGAAAATATTTCATGAGAAATTATTCTAATCTAAGTATTGACAATTCTTGTAGTGCTAAGTGCACTTAATTAAATTTCACATAATTGTATATTTCCTCATAGAAAATAAGTGTATACATATATTTGCAAATGAATACATTCATACATACATACACACACACGCACACACACACAAACACACACTCATATATATATATATAGATATATATGGTATGTATTCATATATGCATACATCCATACATACATACAAATTTACGTATTTACGTATGTGTGTGTGCATTCACAAATCTACACACAAAAATACGAAACATACGCACCAAAGCACAATGTACATGCATAAATTCACTGGCACGCGTTCTGTCATACCAGCACCCATTACCATGAATAACCAAACCGGTCACTTATTCGCCCACATTTCTGTCCTTTACACACAAACACAATAACAGTCCAAAAAAGAGGAAAAATAAAAAAAAGAAAGAAACCAACTTCATTTCCTGTACGTAATTAAGGGCGTGTCCGGATGTGTATGTCCGTGTGTGTCCTATGCATAGAATCATGAGGTAGGGACATTGTGTCATTTCACATGGCGGCTCGTGACAATCAGTGTTCAGGCTGGTATCTCTCTCTCTCTCTCTCTCTCTCTCTCTCTCTCTCTCTCTCTCTCTCTCTCTCTCTCTCTCTCTCTCTCTCTCTCTCTCTCTCTCTCTCTCTCTCTACGAGCAAAAAATGGTTACTGCCGGATGGTTACCGGATGGAGAGGTGTTATCCAGGTATGAGATGCCATGTATATGTATGTATGTAAATGTATATATGTACATATATATATATATATATATATATATATATATATATATATATATATATATATATATATATATAATATATATATATATATATATATATATATATATATATATATATATATATATATATATATATATATATACATATATACTGTATATATGTACACACACATATATACAGTATATATATCCATATATATACATACATGTGTGTATGGGAATGAAGTCTGACCAATGGAAGTTTCAACATCTTTGAAGTGTAATTTGCATAACTGTATTTAAATGGCATAATCAAAAGAGCAACTAAATGTAAATGGAGTTTCAAAGAGATAAGAAGAACCCGTAATATGTTTAGCTCTTCCCAGTTAGCATCGAGGGAAGATAAGAGTTGGTGATTGTGCTCTTCAAATCTGGTGGCTTATTTATTTTTCTTCCCTTTCATCTTTCGCCAAGGGCAATTATTCGTATACTAATCGGGATGATATTGTTTGCTATTATTATTATTATTATTATTATTATTATTATTATTATTATTATTATTATTATTATTATCATTATTAGTTCACAAAGTTAGTTGGGTCCTCCTTTAATCGTTCGGAGTCTTTTTGGAAATTATTATTATTATTATTATTATTATTATTATTATTATTATTATTATTATTATTATTATTATTATTATTATTATTTACGAATGGATTTTATATTTATTTCTAAGAATTTTTACCCCAGGTTATAAGAATTTTCATGAATAATGATTGTGAAGGTTTTGTTAATTCAGTTTATTATTATTATTATTATTATTATTATTATTATTATTATTATTATTATTATTATTATTATTATATCACCCTGTTTATTATCATCCCAGAGTAATAAAAGTCACTACGACATAATGAAGAACTAGACTGTCCTTAAGAGGACGGGCATCCCCGTCCCCTTGAGCGCGAGCGCGCACTCCTCCCCCTCCCACCCAGCGTCCAGGAAGCGCAGAAACTTCCTTTCCAAGACCCTGTAAATTACCGATCAGCGTGGCAATTACCAGGTGGATAATCATCATAATTACAATCTATTATTTAGCTAATCATTACTTATGGGCCAATTAGGTCGTGCGGCTTATCTCGTTTCTAGAGATCAGAGATTAAAGGCGACGTCGCTTGCGTATGTATGTATAAGTATACGCACGTGTATACATATATATATATATATATATATATATATATATATATATATATATATATATAATCTATATATATAAATATAAATAAATATATTTATATATATATATATATATATATATATATATATATATATAATATATATATATATATATATATATATATATATATATATATATATATATATATATATATATATATGAAGTGAATGAGAAAGGGAAAAATATTTTATTTCGTAACTCATAATAATTTCAAAAGAGAATACGTTTTACATTGGATGAAGAAGAATTAAAGTGACCAATTCACTTTGTAACCATTATTAGGTTTATGTTTTCTCTCTCTCTCTCTCTCTCTCTCTCTCTCTCTCTCTCTCTCTCTCTCTCTCTCTCTCTCTCTCTCTCTCTCTCTCTCTTGATCCCCAGTCATCATCTTGGTCCAAGAGTCATCACAGTGACAGCCATCCTTTTCCTCAAAAGCATTCATGCCTTAAAAAAAATTAAATCTAGTGATACCTAAAGTAACTTCCATTTTAGATAAAAAAAAAAAAATATTATTCATGTAGTGACATCTGGCAACGTTATTTCCTTACCATAGATATGTAGACACACCTAGATCGATAACCATCAAGGTTAGGTATGGATGTTACGAAATCATCCGTCGTGACAGTTCTCATCGATGTGGCTCGGTCTGCTGCAACAAAGAGTTCCTCAGCAACAAGGATCTATTATTGATTATGTACAGATATGGTGCATTACTATGGGAAGCAGCAGAAGCACTGAGCTGTCAGATTTTGAAAAAGTCTCTGGATTTGCAGTTGTTATTAACATTCAGGAGATGAACCCCATTCATATGGAACAGGCCTCCACGGGCCATTGACTTGAAATGCAATTTTCAGTGAAGGCAAATGTAAAAATTAATATTGAAATTTCTCAGTTCTCCAAGCGAATAATGAATAAAGTGAAACAATATCTCTAAACTGGGGCACTTTCGGACATTCAGAACTTATGGCAGTGAAAATAAAGAGTTGGAGTGGTTGGACAGCAAGATAAAGAGACCCAGGAGTTAAAGGAAATGAAGAACAATGAGCTAAAGATGGAACTGGGAGAAAACCCTCAGTTGCACCAAGAATAGTCAGAGAGGCTGGACGGCAAGACTGAAGAAAAAAGAGGAAATGGAGGTGAATTAAAATGCTAAAAATGGGTTGCAGTTAGGGGCCAAAGGGATACTTCACTGTTGCAGCCATCCATACATGTATGGTCATCCGTACAAGCAACCATCCACATCCCGTTCTGAATCGGCATTAACCTTGATACGAACAATTCGTAAGGCAATTTATATCCCGCCCTGTCATGGCGCTATACAATTTCAATTCACTGGCGGACGGTTTGGTCAATACTCACGCTATTTCTTAATATGCCGGCCTAAATTCGTCGAATGGACACACTCCCTTCCATAAATAATGAAACTGGCCTCGATATTAGGCTGAAATCGAGCGTGCCATGATGAGGAGGAAGTTGGGAAATTTCCTCGACGAAAAAATAAATAAAAATCGCGCTGGAAAACCATACACAACTACGTACACAGGTATCCGTATGTGTGCTTCCACACACACACACACACACACACACACACACATATATATATATATATATATATATATATATATATATATATATATATATATATATATATGTGTGTGTGTGTGTGTGTATATATATATACAGTATATACATGTGTGTGTATTTTATATATATATATATATATATATATATATATATATATATATATATATATATATATATATATATATATATATATATATATATATATATATATATATATATATATATATATATATATATATATATATATATATATACACATATTGCCACTTACGTCACGTGACTTCTTGAGTCACTTAATTTTTCTTGATAGCCTTTGCTGCTTATACAGTAGGAAATACAACTAAATACAGTGTCTATGTAAGGACTTCCTTGACTAAGAAGTCAAATGTCAAATTAGACATGAGTAGATGATCTGTTTCATAGATGACGAGAGAGATCTTGAAAAATGATTGTAAAGGCCACAGCAGCTTTTTTCCCTAAAACCTGTCATGAGGAAGACAGGTTTCCCCCTTCCAAAAAAACTACAAACCTCAAACTCTCTTTTCTTTTTTTTATTAGTAGCCCCATTTCTCTAAGATGAATTTCCGTCCAAAGGGTTTTTCTGCTCTGCCCCAGTTTCGTGTCATGGCTTCACCCCCTGCGGAGGGACATATTCCTGCTATTCATTTAATAACCAATTACCCCTCCTTGCCACTGATGCCAAATTACCTGCAAATGATAAGAGTTTTTCTTTAAGAAGGTTATTCATGGTCTGATGCTTGGGTAATGCAGCAATCTCTCGAAAAAAAAACTGCAGTGTGCTCTGGCGAGAGAAAAAATTCCCTCTTTTCTCGGGAGAAGATTACAGTGCTTCTCAAAAGATTTTAAAAGATTATTCCGAATTATTCAGATTATGAAGTGTTGGAAATACAGCAGCCACTGAGAAAAAAAATTTATTTTTGTGCATGTATTTGGAAAATATATTGTTTCTGAAGATATCTAAAAAAAAAAAACTAGTTTTGCTTTCCAAATTGTCCAAAATATGAAGCGTAATCATCCACACTGAATTTTTGTCCAAAATAGATTCCAGCGAGGTTATAAAACTCGCATTGATATGCTAGGTAAGACGTAACCATCTGAGCCGTGGATGTAACTATCTCGTTACTCGATATAGCTGTGAACATTCCGTTTTCTGAACATTCCGTTTTCTGTCTGCTGTTGGGGGTAATTATAGCAGTTCAGAAGCCCTCTGTGTGCGTAAGAATTTGTACTGCACCTAGTTCAGCGATGTTTCTCTTTGACTGAGCCATGAACAAGGGCGAATTCCGGATTGCTTCTCACTTGTGAAGGAAGTGAATAGATTCATTATTACGTTTTTCTTATTTATAGACTTTTGAGATCTGCTTGACACTGATACTCAAGTCTTCCAGTACGGGAAGTCTTATTTCCGTTTTTGTGCCGATTTCATATGAATATTGTCTATATCACAACTAGTATATTGCTATGAGTGCGTGCTGAAACAGCTCTCTCTCTCTCTCTCTCTCTCTCTCTCTCTCTCTCTCTCTCTCTCTCTCTCTCTCTCTCTCTCTCTCTCTCTCTCTCTCTCTCTCTCTCTCCTTTTACGCATGTTTGTAACGGTGAGATCTCATGGGAATCTGAATTACATCTGCAATTATCAACGAGTTTCTATCATTGCCTTTATTGTAGCGTGATTGTAACTTATATTTTTTTTATCTTGCAGAAGCAAATTGCTCACACTTTTGGCATTTTTGAGGAAATTGACATTCCTTGTACACTTGCAAAAACTACGTATTTTTACGCATTGCTACGATTATCATCATGAAAATCATTTCGATTTTTCGAAAATTTGAGTGGGAATGTCGTGTCAGGCGCGCGCTCAGACACACGCACACACACACACACACACACACACACACACATATATATATATATATATATATATATATATATATATATATATATATATATATATATATATATATATATATATATATATACTATATATATGTATATGTATATATACATATATATATTTATATATACATATATATACATATATATATATATGTATATATATGCATGTTTTTCATTTATGTTAGGGCTATGTGTAAATATGCATGTGGGAGTGTTAAAACATATTTGTGCCTTTACACTCTTGGAAACATGTTGGAAAAGCTTTTATCGTGAAGTTTCTATTATATGTTTCCTGTACTGATTTTACATATTTTAATCTTCAGTCTCTTTTTTTATATTTTATCTTCATTCTTTCTTTACTTTTGTACTTATGCAGTTGCTGTTTTCAAAGAAAGTTTTAGAATTGCTGAAAAAACTGAAGGACGGTGTGGATTATATATCAAAAATTGAAGAACTCTGTGAATAATATAGGATTAATATTAACTACCTGATGCCGTCCAGCGTCAAATACTCGGTGTAATATGAGTCACAACTTCCTTATAACTTCAAAAAGCATGAGAAACCCCGAAAGCTAAACATAATAATAAAAGGAAAAACAAAATGCAAATATGCAAATAACTACGAAGTCTACCGTTCTGATGCATATGCCACATATCGATAAACATGTAAACAGCATCCGTTAACATCAGTTACAATGTAAGTCCATTTTTCTTATACGCGAGGTGGACGTGTGTGTGTGTGTGTGTGTGCGTAAAAGCTAGCGAACGAGCGAGCATGCGCGCGTCGACGCGCTCCGCTTACCGTATACCTGAGGTCGGAAACAACCATGCAATTTCCGGTTTCGTATACGTCAGCGATTTTGCCATGCGTGATAAAGCATCGGAGACCGTCTACGGACGCTCGGTTTTCGAATCTCGTCGTTGGACCTCGTTTATCGAGATAATTTATTGTTATTTATTGCTTGGTTCATTATTCACCACCAAGAGTCGCCCAAGGTCTCCTTAACTGGGTCAAAGGTCTATCGGGATCGACTTCAGCAAGGGAGAATGATGTCACTTTAGCAAGGGGAAAAATGATGTCACGCGTCACGCTGCTGCAACAGCTGATTCGTGAACTGACATCCGGAAGTGACTAGGGGTGAATTCCCGCCTTTTCTGGAACGCTTTTTTTCATACTAAACGTTTTTTTTTTGTTTCTTTTTTAGTGTGTATTCTGGAGGGCCATTTTCACGTTACATGGCAAGATTTATTCATGTTTTCTAATCAGCAGTTTTTTTTTTTTAATGAAATTTAGGCTGTCAAGCCAAGCACTGAGGCACTGTCGACCATCCAGCAGTGAAAAGAGGAAGTTGCAGTGGTTGGACAGCTAGATAAAGAATCCAAAATGTAAAGGAGATGAAGTGAAAGGATTTGAAGAAGTAACAGTTAGAGAGGTTGGGCAGCATGATTAAAGAAAGGTAGAGAGGAATGGAGGTAAAGTAAAAACTTAAAAAGTGATTGCAGCTAAGGGTCGAAGGGACAGGTAATGCCTACGCCACGTGGTGTGCACTGACACCACTAACCCTTTGCGGGGTAATCAGCAATAATGCTAAGGTAATTTTCTCAGTAACTACAGTGTACCACGTGGTGTGCACTGACAGCACTAACCCTTTACGGGGTAATCAGCAATAATGCTAAGGTAATTTTCTCAGTAACAAAAAGAAATTGCTATAAACCATTTTAGGTCATTTTAGAAAAAGTTAATTAATATATCATTATTGAGTCATGGAGGTCAATTTTAATTGTTTTAGTCCATTTCGACATTAAGACTGTTATTTTGGCATTTATTTATCAAGTGATTAATTCATTTATTTATTTTTGACAAAAGCTAAATTTTTTACGATATCACCGGGTAATTTCAATACTGATTCATACCACCTCTCCCAACAAACTACGGCTGCGTGATTTCCCGCCAATTTCTGTTATTTCTCGGAATTGTCTGGTGGCTGTCACGTCATAAACAGACAGATTATAGGCGTCTGTGTCGGTGTGTGTGTCCGTTTACTGCATTCGAATTCACGTTCGGTAACTGAATTCAACGTATTTTCTGTAATTATTAGCTTCTTGTTCTAGCTGTACACCATTAAAATTATAAAAAAGCTATGGAAAAATACGCTAGGTTGCACCACAGCAAATAGAACTCGACTAACTGTATTAATTATACAGCAGAACGGAACGTGAATAACGGCTGGAGCCATAACGCCGGCATCGAATTTCAGGTGACAGAAAAACCGCCAAGGTTAAAAAGACAGCCCACGGAAGTACAGAGATCACCCGCCAAAACTATAATTACCTCAGATTACCTTCGTCTTCCGTCAGCTTAACCGTATTCTAGCCTCATGGGCTATTTTTATAACATTGAAATTTGCATATTTCAACTGCGATTTATGTGCAATATTTGGTATAATGAATTTTAAGGAAGGAATAGGTACAACAAGCATAGATAAAAATGTATTCTCTGATGAAATATATATATATATATATATATATATATATATATATATATATATATATATATATATATATATATATATATATATATATATATATATATATATATATATATATATATATATATATATATATACCCATATATATGTATACATATGTGTGTGTATCAGGTCTGCAATATCCGTGGCAGATTACTTTCCATAAATACAAATTACAGCAAATGCTTCAATATGCTGGTCATGGAGCGCAGTACAATCCTAGAAATTCATATACATATACAGTAAGTGTGTGTGTGTGTGTGTATATGCAAGCATATGTGTGTGTATTATATTTATACATATTTATACATATATAAAACATATATATATATATATATATATATATATATATATATATGTATATATATACATCCATATACATACATATATATATACATATACATATGCACATGAAACCACCACCCACCAACAATTCCTTTTTTGGGGTCTCACAGTAAAATCGATCCAGTAATCAACAGGTAAAAATAAAAAAGGAAACCCTGGAAATTTCACAAAAAAGTTATATGGACCAACCGTAGTGCTTTCTGATAGCCATTGCGTGATAGAACCCATTATGTGGACAGGCGCCGCTGAACAATGTATGGGCGGTGGCTGTGATATGCCTGGCCCACATAAAATTCCCTAAAATTCGGACACATGGTAACAGTCGAATTTGATTTTTTCAAGGTCAGTGTTCGTGGCATTGCATTTTTTTTATTTATTCGGTTGTGATGCGGGTTTTATTTTGTTTGGCATTACATATATATATATATATATATATATATATATATATATATATATATATATATATATATATATATATATATATGTATATTATATATATATATATATATATATATGTATATATATATATATATATATATATATATATATGTATATATATATACATATATACATATATATATACACACACACATATATATATATATATATATACATATATATATATATATATATATATATATATATATATATATATATATATATGTGTGTGTGTGTGTGTATTCAACCATTCGTCTGCTAAACATACCCCTTCCTCATTCTCATTGCCACCTACCACAATTGTCTAACTACTCTCTCTTTTCGGCGTTCTTGGGTAAGGAAGGATAAGTTAATTAGGTAGGCGAATGGAAGGTGATACTTTTGGTGTTATTAACCTTTTAGGAGGTGAGGAGAGCAGTTATTTCAGAAATGATTTCATATATATATATATATATATATATATATATATATATATATATATATATATATATATATATATATATATATATATATATATATATATCGTATATATAATTTAAAACTGATAGAATTTAAAACAAACTAATTAATTTCCATTACTTTGCAGGAGCTTATTTCTATAATAATGAAACCACATATCCTTTCAATACACTGAAGGCCGCGCCTCGAGGTCATCAAGGTTAAAGGTACATTTTTTCTTCAGTAATATTTCTGGAGATTTAATCTCAAGTTCCAACGCTTCATTCGAGTGTCACTTATCTCTCCGAAGTGGAAGGGGTCAAGGGAGATCTCTTATGGGATTTCCGAAGATAGAGATAATATTTTCGAGATACTATCTCTTACTTTTAAAAGATAGAGATAAAAGTGAGTTATTGTTAGGTGTCTGTTTTTTGTGGCCTAATAAAAATTCCATTGGATTTTCGTTAATCAACTATTCATCTCTAGTTCTGTAGCTGAAAGATTAAAATGTGTCCAATAGTTTTCTACTGATAGATTTAAATACATCAGTGGCATTGCAATGCGTGAAGACAGTAACAGGAATAATTGTGGATTTATTCAATAAATAGATAATGTTTTTAAGTTCCTTTGGGATGAAACAAATATTCACTGTCGTCGAATACAGAGGTAGGGCAACACACTACAATAGATAGCTATAGGGAATAGAGGTTATACAGTTATACAGTAGACCACTGTAAGCAATAAAGACTAAACGAAATAACACAATCAATCCATATTGCTTTTAGAGGCCAAGTGGCATGTTACATCAAATTTCTAAAATAAAAGAACCGCATGAAAAAGATATATTATTTCCATATTTGATACAAGTTGCCCAATGCTTAGCAGTAGAGAGTACTTGTTACTGACAAACTCACTAACTCAATTTTACTTTTATAAATCACACTGCTGAGAAGACTAATGATTTCCTTTTTTTGTGGTACGTAAGTCCTTCATTACGAAAGCCATTTCATAATGTAAAGGCACAGTTTACACCTTTACAAAAGCCCTATCATTCTTCAGGCTTTCAACTTCAAAACTCCAAGCCTTGCCAAGTCCTAGCAGTACGAGGATTGGTAACTCTTACAGATTATGCGTGGGATGTGTAGCCTGACGGATGGGAACTGGAGCCTGTGATGATCAAGAACCCTTATATTTACCTCAGCACCGCCATGGAAATTAGGATAAAGCTGTTTTGTGGCTAAAAACGAGGATACTATGAAGAGGGATGAAACAAGTCTATATTCCCCTGAAATTTAACTTGTATATCAAAGAGGGAAGACGAAATAAGTTATAAATCTGCCGTTCTCCAAAAAAATTATCTTCCGAATAAAACAACAGACTGAAATGCTTACGAAACAAAAGTCATTTATCTCAACTTTGAGTATTACAATTAAACTTGCATGGGATAGAGTTATGACCCAAAAACTGACATCTGAACTGCACAAGAATTTGTCCGTGGAAACTCATGTGCATCAAAAAGCATGAGCCACAAGCAGAAATGAGAAATTCCTTGACAGATAACAACAATAATGGGATTACCCAAAACACTAAAACCTACGTCAATAGATGCAATGATAACAACATTATCTTTATTCACACTACGCGCAGCGGAGGATATTAAGTAGGTGATATCTGGTTAAGTGCACTTAGAAGGGGCACTTGTCGTATTTATCATGACTTAGATATAGATCTTTGCTTTTCTGTACAACCCAGAGTTCATCAGGCTCTCGTGTCAAAAAGGTATTGTTTTACGAGATGAAATTCTTGCATTATCAATGTCACGCGCTTGGTGAAGCTTTGATAAGGAGAGAGTAGTGTTGTTTAAACATTTGAAGAGGCAGGAAAGCAATTGTAATGATGAAACATTTAGGTGCTGAATGATAGACAGAGGAACAGTTACGATGACAAAAAAAAAAAGCTAAGGGTGAACAATTATGTAGTTGCTACAGTTATGAAGAAATGAAACTTTCACTTAGTTATAACATTTAATTTAAAGTGAAGGTTTATACAGAAATAACTTATACTCTCTTTCTTTTTAAACTCGGAATTACTCTCTCTCTCTCTCTCTCTCTCTCTCTCTCTCTCTCTCTCTCTCTCTCTGTGTGTGTGTGTGTGTGTGTGTGTAATCAGTCATTCAGTTAACTAACTTTAATGAGAAAAATGACTGGTAAAAAACGTGAGGTAGTTTCCTAGAATGCTTTGAAATCGAATATTAATTTGTTTATTCACCCTCCTCTCTCTCTCTCTCTCTCTCTCTCTCTCTCTCTCTCTCTCTCTCTCTCTCTCGACTTTGAGATGTAAAGGGATGATGATTGGTCATTAGACCCAGCATCTGCTTCTAGTTTTTTATTACAGTTTTTTTTTACGATTTCTCTCTTTTAAGCAGCAATCGTATCTAGATTATTGTCGCACGATAAAAATTCTCCATTGACAATTGACTCCAGGCGCCGAAGCAACTTAACCAAAAGTGCCCCAGTTATGATAAGCATCATATCTCTGAGGTGTGCCTCGTGCCTTTAAGAATGCACACACAAACACACACACACACACACACACATACATACATATATATATATATATATATATATATATATATATATATATATATATATATATATATATATATATAAATATATATATATATATACTATATAAAAGGTATATATATGCACATATATCTTTATTACATATATATATGTGTGTATATATATAAACATATATATACATATGTACACATATATCTATCTGTCTATCTATTTATCTGTCTATCTATCTATCTATCTATCTATCTATCTATCTATCTATCTATCTATATATATATATATATATATATATATATATATATATATATATATATATATATATAAACCATATATATATTATATATATATATATATATAGTTTTATATATATATATATATATATAAAAACCTTTTGCTTGTATAGAGGTCCATTTGAAATCTCTCTCTCTCTCTCTCTCTCTCTCTCTCTCTCTCTCTCTCTCTCTCTCTCTCTCTCTCTCCCCGACAGGAAATTAATTCAACTGGAATATACATGGCGTCGAAGAAACAAATTTTATTCAAACCTATTTTATGTTTTACGTTTCTCCAAATTGCTCACAAAAGCAGCAGCGTCCACAGCCGAATCATCCCGTTCGCCCAAAACAAGATGTCTGGTCTAGAATAATCAGCCCGAAACGAGTCACTTACAAGACATCTTCAAGATGTCGTGTATAGCATTAAGAAGTGTCGCTTTAAAACGTCTTGTTTTTTCGTTTTTGTTTGGTTTTTGTTTTGATATTTGTTTTGCTTTTTTTTTTTGTAGTTTTAGTTTAGCGTAGGCGTAGCACAAGAACCAGTTCAAATATTCAAATACCTGCTCATTAACACTGTTAGCTGTGAGGTTGTTCACTAGCTTTTGGGTTTCTAATTATAGCATTTAGATTTTGAGGCTTCTAATCACCAAATTTAGCTTCTGGAATTTCATGGACTCCCTTGCCGCCTTGCACCAGACCGTTAAGATTTACTCCAAGCTTTCAAACCGCTTGACCTAAGTTTATAAAGCTGATGAGTTGGACGTACTCTTAACCGATCTTTTCTTAAGAGGACTTTAGACCGTTACTATAATTTATCAATTCATTTGTCATTTATTAATTTATAGAACATTTTTTAAATTTTATTTAAGGCACTTACGTTCTCCATATGATTTTCTTATGAAGTTTATTTCAGATATGAAATTAAGTAATTTAAAAATTAAGATGAACATTATTCAGGATCATCGGTAGATTAAAAACCAATATTCGTATAAAAACAAAGATAAATATTATTATTCAGTTTTGGTAGAATAGTTACTAATAATTAAGGTTAAAGCTTGTGGAAAATATCACTTATCCTCTTCTTTTCAAATTTTAACGCTAATTTAGGTGCATTTTTGCCACAGGTTCACATCGTAAAATAAATTAAACCATACAGAAGCTAAAAAGTATTTACTATATCTTAATCAATTAAAAATTAAAAACATTTTGATCATTGTTAACATAGCCACCCAACCTCTCACGTCGTTTCACACCAGTGCATAGACGCACTTGCAATTCTATTTTACCCAAACCACGTAAAAACTGGATCCGCCCTTTTTATTTGGGGTAGGGGGAGAATGGGAGGGGAAGGATGGGGATGGGAGAGGGGTGGGTTCATTAGGGGTAGGGGTTGAGAATATTCAGGTTTCTTAATATCCCTGAAGACGAAGGAAAATCAAAAAAAGGGAAAAACAAACAAACAACCCCACAGCTTGTTTAGCTCGATCGTAAAGCCGCCTACATCACCACCGGTAAGCTCCTGAAGCAATTTCAGAACTTGCCTTTACAAAAAGCCGTGTTTCTCTCTGTTGGGTTGCCTTTACAATAAGCCGTGTTTCTCCCTGTTGGGTTGGGATAGTTCTGAGGTCCACAGCAAGCCTCCTAGTCCCTTTCACGTAAGAGCAATTTTGCCTTAGGACAAGGAACCGTGCTGGTGTTGCTCTAAATGAATCTAAATCTCCAAATCTAAATCTAAATGAATCAAATCTAATCCAGGCCTAATTTTAATTATCCATCATTAACTACCAAAATCTAATGACAGGAAAATGAATAGATAAATAAATAAAGAAAGGAATAAATAAATCAATTGATAAAAAATAAAAAAATAAATAATTTAATTAATTATATAGATTCGAATGCACTATATGATTATACCATTCATACACCTATATTACGCTCGGCATGACTTTGGTTATGCAGTATGCTTTGCGTAAAGACGCCTGTAGGAATATACAGTACAGTTCTAAATTCTAAAAGGAAAATTAATGAAAATAGCGCTTTATACAAGAATATTTGTGCTTTGTGGTCAAACATACTTAGAACCAACAATAAACAAGTTAAAAACGCGCCGGAGTTTGTTCGGCGCAATCGACTTTTCTGTAGAGCCGCTACAGCGTATAATCAAGGTCACCAAAAATGGATCTATCTTTCGGTGGTCTCGGTATAATGCTGTATGAGCCGCGGCCCATGAAACTTTAACCACGACCCGGTTATATAGTTGCCAGAAGCACGATTATGGCTAACTTTACCCTTAAATAAAATAAACTACTGAGACTAGAGGGCTGCAATTTGGTATGTTTGATGATTGGAGAATGGACGTTCAACATAGCAATTTGCAGCCCTCTAGCCTCAGTAGTTTTTAAGATCTGAGGGCGGACAGAAAAAAGTGCGAACGGACAGACAAGGCAGGCACAACAGTTCTCTTTTACAGAAAAATAAAATGAGTGCAAAGTATTTTTGTATTCCTTGTTCAAATATACACAGATGCAACATCCACATAAACACAAACAGTAACAATTATGAAAAGACGCTACATCCATATACACACCAAAAGTAACAACATGTGCAAAGTATGTTTGTATTCCCTGTTCAAATATGCATAGAAGCAATGCCCACAAAGAATATTTGTAATCCCTGTTCAAATATACGTACAAGCAACGTCCACAATGTATGTATGGATTCCCTGTTCAAATACACATAGGGCAATGTCCACAAAGAATATTTGTATTCCCTGTTCAAATATGCATTGATGCAACATCTCCAAGGAATATTTGTATTCCCTCCCCAAATTTGCATATAAGCAATGTCTACAACAAATATTCGTATTCCCTGTTCAAATATGCACAGAAGCAACATCCACAAAAAATATTAGTATTCCTTGCTCGAATGTGCATAGATGCAACGTCTACAAAGAGTATTTGTATTCCCTGTCCAAATGTACGTATAAGTATTGATATTCCCTGTTCAAATATGCAGAGAAGCAACGTTCAAAATTTATATTTGTATTACCCATTCAATTATGCATAGAAGCAACATCCACAGAGTACTTTTGTATTTCTTCTTCAAATATACATAAAATCAACATCCACTTAACCTCAAGCAACATGAACAAACGCAGAGAGCAAACCAAAGCTCCAAAACTGAACCTAAAATGAATTTTATGGTCGGGCGAAGTTTCTTCGCCTCTCGCCGTCCATCAAGCATTCGAAGAACGAGACCGTTTGCTTTATGGCTTGCTTTCAGCAAGCTACTGCCTAGAAAACCTGTTTATTTTTATTCCTTCTTCCTCTTCCACTTCTTCTACTTCTTCTTTTTCAGAGAGGGGATTCGAACCTCGCGTTGAAAAGAAAAACTTACCACGTCTTTATTTTCGTATTTTGGGCAGACTGTTAAGTCTGGGTTTTCCTGTCCAGAGTTTTAACGTCGTTTCTCGTAACATTTATGGCTCACTTGTTGAGATCTGATGGACACGTGAGGGGTTTAAAACGTATGGGGCCGGGTCTGGACTCTGGTGTTTATTATGAATTGTTAGGTGATGTAATAACCTGTCTGTTCGTTTATTTAGTTGCAGATTAACCTTGATGAAGATGGATTGTTTGAGAGAGAGAGAGAGAGAGAGAGAGAGAGAGAGAGAGAGAGAGAGAGAGAGAGAGAGAGACCTTTCTTAGAACACACACACGCACATATAATATGCATTTGTATATATATATATATATATATATATATATATATATATATATACAGTATATATATACATATATATATATATATATATATACAGTATATATATACATATATAGTATACATATATACAGTATATATTATATATATATATATATATATATATATATATATATATATATATATATATATATATATATATATATATATATATATACATATATATATATATAACAGTAGAGCTGATTAGACTGGTAAATATGAACATAAAACGCTGCAGTAAAGTCTGCTATCTCAAGATTCAACCAGCCTAATCAGCTCTACCGTTCACTTGCAGCGCGTGAAATTCTCTGAAGTCTTCTGTATTTCCAGAATAGTCTAATCAAAATTATATACAGTATATATACATATGTATACAGTATATATGTATATATAGTATACACACACATATATATGTATATGTATATATATATATATATATATATATATATATATATATATATATATATATATATATATATATATATATATGAAAAGCAATACGACTATTGAGACCGTAACATCGTTCCTACTACTTAAGGAATACAATACAAAACTTACCCATTAGCACATAAACCTGTGTCTTATCTCGTCCAAGGAATTAAATCGAGTTTAAATTATGGACCATAAAAGAACACGTATATACACTCAAACTCATCATCATCCTCTTCCTGTTTTTATCATCATCACAATCATCATTATTACCATTATTATGGTCATTACTAATCCGCTAACGCGTCCCACTTTTGGGAAGTTAAAAAAAAATATTGAAATTATAAAAAACTGAAATAAAAAAAACTAGAATCGGATGCTGGATCTACTGACCAAGCATCAGCCTCTTGCATCTCAAAGGCAAAGAAAGAGAGAGAGAGAGAGAGAGAGAGAGAGAGAGAGAGAGAGAGAGAGAGAGAGAGATCCAAGATTCTTATCTCCGAAGCCTCTCCCAAGCGTGAATGAAAGATTGACTTTTTTTAATCAGCAGTTAGAAAATTGAGTATAAGGAATTTGCTAATTGTATTGCTGCTGATGCCAAACTGGTTTTTGGGCAACTAGTTCAGCCATTTTTCTCAAGATGACGTGAAAGATATTGTCAGCGCGCATAGTTAGACCACAGTTGATTTGCTATGTTTTAAATGGACGCACTGATCGAGTCTCCGGTACTGCTACTTGAAGTTGATGAAGTTTTACGTCAGAAGTTTGGTGTTCCACAGATTTTTCTGCAAGTTTTACGTTGGAAGTTTGGTGTTCCACAGATATTTTCTTGAAGTGGCTGAAGTTTTACGTTTAGAAGTTTGTTGTTAAGCAGAGAATTTTCTTCAAGTTGCTGATGTTTTACGTTGGAAGTTTGGTGCTGCACGGAAATTTTATTGAAGATGCTGAAGCTTTACGTTTAGAAGTTTGTTGTTCGGCAGAGATTTTTGCTCAAGTTGCTGAAGTTTTACGTTGGAAGTTTGGTGTTCCACGGAGATTTTCTTGAAGATACTGAAGTTTTACGTTTAGAAGTTTATTGTTCAACAGAGATTTTTGCTGAAGTTCTGAAGTTTTACGTTGGAAGTTTGGTGTTCCACGGAGATTTTCTTGAAGATGCTTAAGTTTTACGTTTAGAAGTTTGTTGTTCCACAGAGATTTTTATTCAAGTTGCTGAAGTTTTACGTTGGAAGTTTGGTGTTCCACGGAAATTTTCTTGAAGATGCTGAAGTTTTATGTTTGACGTCTGGTGTTCCACAGAGATTTTTCCTGAAGTCACTGAAGTGTTACGTTAGAAGTTTGGTGTTCCCCGGATATTTTCTTGAAGTTGCCGGAGTTTTACGGTAGAAGTTTTGTGTTCCTCAGATTTTTCTTGAAAATACTGAAGTTTTGCGTTAATAATTTGATGTTCCACAGAGATTTTTCTTGAAGCTGCTGAAGTTTTACGTTGGATGTTTGGTGTTCCACAGAGATTTTTCTTGCAGTTGCTGAAGTTTTACATTAGAAGTTTGTTGTTCCGCAGAGATTTTTCTTCAAGTTGTTAAAGTTTTACGTTAGAAGTTTGGTGTTCCACAGATATTTTCTTGAAGTTGCCGGAGTTATACGTTAGAAGTTTCGAGTTCCTCAGAGATTTTCCTGAACTGGAGAAGCGAGTAATGGCTCTCAAGTCACGGCGTTGTTGTTCAGTAAATATCATCGCTTATCAAGGTACTCATGTAGTTTAGTTGAAATATATACAGTACCATTTGACGTCTGGCAAAGTAGCGTTATCTAACATTTCATTTAGGTTATAATTTTCCTTTGTATCCTTTTGATATCTTCCCATTCTCCATCTCATCTTCCTCCTACTCCTCCTTCCTTCTCCTTCCCTCTCCAGCCACCTCCTTCTTCTCCTTGCTCTGCCTCGTCTCCATTTTTATAGGCACTCGGACATTACTAGCCCAGGTGCTTCATCAAGCACGGGAGAACGAGATGAAATCAAGATTTACAGCAGGCATTAATATGCAAGCAGCCGTAGCACCAATTAACGAATTTTCCAGCTTTAAGGGTATCGTACCTCGCAGAGAACTAGCTTGGAAGCTGCCTGGATCACGTAGTCATTAAATGAGCTCATTTCCATAGTAGCGTTCAAGGGGTCTTCGACGTCACTGTTGGTTTTCAGGGCTTAATGAAAGCTGACGTTTACGGCGAAATAATTCACTGATTATTAATTTGTTTGGACATTGTTTTATCCTTCATGGAAATCGTTTTCTTCATATAAATAATTTTTTGTATTTTGTTTCAAGGATTCATTAAATTTACCCTTTATGTAAATTATTTCTTTATGTAAATAATTTACATAGACTATTTCAAGGCTTTCTTAAATTTCAAGAGTACCTTAAATTTATTAATATTATCGCAACGGCGATACAAAATTATTAAAATACTGCATATTAAAAAGAAAATTCAAAGGTATTCACCTTTTGTTTTAACTACTTATATTCACCTTGTTAAGAACCTTTGCTAAGGTTTACGCAAGGAACCAAAATTAATTTTTTTTTCCTGTATCAAAAGATTCACCTCAAAAATATCGAGGGGGCCACCCTCTCTCTCTCTCTCTCTCTCTCTCTCTCTCTCTCTCTCTCTCTCTCTCTCTCTCTCTCTCTCTTTCTCTACATACATACGTATATATATATATATATATATATATATATATATATATATATATATATATATATATATATATATATATATATATATATATATGTGTATGTATATATATATATACATTAGTGTGTGTGTGTGTATGTATATATGTATGGTGTGTCTCTCGGCTTTAAGACTCCAAAAAAGTCGTGTGGAATAAATACTCCTTAAAAAATACTTAATAAGTTCTTTTTAAAATATATAAATTCACCACATTTCCAGGAATTGATTAATGGAATTATTCTGTTTGAAAATCTGGAAAACTCAGGTGAAATAAAGTAATATCAGATAAAACCAAAAGAACTGCACAATATAAAATAACTACTCAGTAAATATAAACAAATTGTTTGCAATGTCATGTTCAGTAACAGTAAAAGATACGTAACGGAAGAAATATGTAACGGGAGAAGATATAACGTGAATGAGATACATAACAGGAGAAAGTTCAAACGGGAGAAAGATACACAACAAAATGGAGATGCAACTGATAAAAAGATAAATAACAGAAGAAAGATGTAACGGGAGAAGATATAACGTGAATGAGATACATAACAGAAGGAAGATGTAAAGGGAGCAAGATACATAACAAAAGGGAGATGCAACTGATAAAAACATAAGTAACCGAAGAAAGATGTAACATGAAAAAGGTACATAACAGAAGGAAGATGCAGCGGGAAAAATTACATTACAGAAGGAAGATGTAGGAGAAAAAGATACATAACAGGAGGTAAATGTAAAAGGAAAAAGGCTTTTACAGAAGGAAGATGTAGGAGAAAAAGATACATAATAGGAGGTAAATGTAAAAGGAAAAAGTCTTTTTACAGAAGGAAGATGTAAGAAAAAGATACATAACAGGAGGTAAAATGTAAAAGGAAAAGACTTTTAAGAAGGAAGATGTAAAAAAAGATACATAACAGGAAAATGTAAAGAAAAAGTCTTTTACAGAAGGAAGATGTAGGAGAAAAAGATACATAACAGGAGGTAAATGTAAAAGGAAAAAGTCTTTTACAGAAAAGATGTAGGAGAAAAGATACATAACAGGAGTAAATTAAAAAGGAAAAAGTCTTTTACAGAAGGAAGATGTAGGAGAAAAGATACATAACAGAGGTAAAAAAAGGAAAAAGTCTTTTACAGAAGGAAGATGTAGGAGAAAAAGATACATAACAGGAGGTAAATGTAAAAGGAAAAAGGCTTTTACAGAAGGAAGATGTAGGAGAAAAAGATACATAATAGGAGGTAAATGTAAAAGGAAAAAGTCTTTTTACAGAAGGAAGATGTAGGAGAAAAGATACATAACAGGAGGTAAATGTAAAAGGAAAAGACTTTACAGAAGGAAGATGTAGGAGAAAAGATACATAACAGGAGGTAAATGTAAAAGGAAAAGTCTTTTACAGAAGGAAGATGTAGGAGAAAAAGATACATAACAGGAGGTAAATGTAAAAGGAAAAAGTCTTTTACAGAAGGAAGATGTAGGAGAAAAAGATACATAACAGGAGGTAAATGTAAAAGGAAAAAGTCTTTTACAGAAGGAAGATGTAGGAGAAAAAGATACATAACAGGAGGTAAATGTAAAAGGAAAAAGGCTTTGACAGAAGGAAGATGTAACAGAGCAGGGGAGACACGTAAACTCAAGTCCCATAAAAAAAATGACAATAAATGGGAAACAAAAGGGTAACAAACATTCCTAAACGGTGTAATTTACATGACACATGACTGAGCCTTATCCTCGGTTCTTGTCACTAGTAAAAGAAGAGGAATAGGAAGAAGAAAGAAGAAATGAATAGGAGAGGGTTCCATAAAAAAATGACAATAAATGGGAAACAAAAGGACAACAAACATTCCTAAACGGTGTAATTTACATGACTGAGCCTAATCCTCGGTTCTGGTCACAAGAAAAAGAAGAGGATAGGAAGAAGGAAGAAGAAATGAAGAGAAGAAGGAGAAGGGACAGAGAGAGGAGAGTGTGACATCCCAACATCGTAAAGTCTCAAAATACAGCGCCATACATCACCGCCATAGCGCCAATTTACACGTTGACTTAATGGATGGGAGAGAGTAAGATGTAGATTTTATGGGTCTCAGTCGGTCTATGGCTCCCGTCGATTCTCTCTCTCTCTCTCTCTCTCTCTCTCTCTCTCTCTCTCTCTCTCTCTCTCTCTCTCCTCCTTTCACCGGAGTTGCAAGGTCTCGATTTATGTCTTGCGTGATGGAATAGTCATTTATTTACGTAGAGATGCGTTAAGTAGACAAATTGGGTTAAGACTGGGGCAAGGTGGAAGGTTGCTTTTACTGGATTAATTTTCTCTAATATATATATATATATATATATATATATATATATATATATATATATATATATATATATATATATATATATATATATATATATATGTGTGTGTGTGTGTGTGTATATAATATATATATATATTCATAGAGAGAGATAGAGAGAGAGAGAGAGAGAGAGAGAGAGAGAGAGAGAGAGAGAGTATATACCCTTAACACCACCGAATTCTAATTACTTAAAAAGAGGACCAGCCAAGAGTCTCCCATCCCGAAGATAAGAAACCGTACAGCGTCTTACTGCCTGTAATTCCATTCTTGGCAACTTGGTCTTGCAGGTTGTCTCTGTCAAGACAGAATGTAAATAAAAGTTCTAGTAATGGCCGGGGCTGACGGCAGTGCTGCTGGAAAAGAGGAGTAGAAGAAGGAAGGAAGAAGGAAGAAGGAAGGAAGAAGGAAGAAGGAAGAAGGAAGAAGGAAGAAGAAGGAAGGAGGAAGGAAGAAGGCAGGAAGAAGGGGGAGTAAGAAGGCAGGAAGAAGGAGGGAGGAAGAAAGAATCAGTACAATGGAGGAAGGAAGAAGTAGAATGAAGAAGGAGTGAAGAAGGACGTAGGAAGGAAGATGAAGGAAGAAGGCGGAAGAAGGAAGAAGGAGGAAGGACGAAGAAAGAAAGAAAAAAGAAGGAAGAAGTCGAGGAAAGAAGGAAGAAAGCAGTAAGAAGGAGGAAGGCAGAACGAAGAAGGAGGAATGAAAAAGGAAGAAGAAAGGGGTAGGAAACAGTAGAAGGAAGAAGGAGGAAGAAAGGAGCAGAAGGAGAAAGGAAGAGGGAGTAGGATGGTATAGGACGGGTGAGAGAAGGATGAGAGGGCCTTAGAAAGAATGAGGAAGAAATTTGGCTCGGAGAGAAACAGAAGGTAAGATAAAAAAGGATCGAAGAAGACGTCCATCTCTCTCTGTCTCTCTGTCTCTGTCTCTCTCTCTCTCTCTCTCTCTCTCTCTCTTAATTTCTAAGAGACCCTTGGTAACGAGTTGTCATTACCGACGATAAAACGTAATTTGTGGCAACTTTAACTTCTGTGCATTTTCTGTTAACTGGGATTTTATACCTGGACGTTGGAAAATTGGAAATTGAAAATTGCTGTATTTAAATACTCAGAGGCACATGCTCTCACACGCTCATATATATATATATATATATATATATATATATATATATATATATATATATATATATATATATATATATATATATATATATATATATATATATACATACACACATATATATATATATATGAATATATATATATATATATATATATATATATATATATATATATATATATATATATATATATATATATATGTTATTGATATAACTGTTTAACTAATGCATTATTGTCATTAACAGGGATCGACTTAGATAAAAACTAAGTAAACAAACAAATGCCTTCTCCTACACAAATTCCTCACCAGTAGCACGTCCCATACATGCTGCACCCTACATATATCTCTTAAAGAAACTAAAACCTTTTCTTATCAAGTATTTCCGTCTATTTTTGAGTGATTTTTTTTCTGTGTTCTATAATCCTAACCCAATCCCCACCCATTCCCCTTTATGTCGTGATCCTAAAAATGTCCTTGATGTCGTTGTTTCTGCTTTTGTTGTTGTTAAAGTTGATGTTGTTTTGTGCCTCTAGTAACCTAGTTGTTGTTCAGAACTATCATGACGGCAGTTCCGTCGTATTTAATTTTATTTGTTCATTACTATTTTCATGACCATTACTGGTGTTGCTCTCATCATTCACCTACATCTGTTGCTGATGTTGTTGTTGCTTATGGTCTCACTTCTTTCATACGCCGAACACACTCACGCGCGTACACAAACAAATACACACGCGCGCGCACGCATGTGCATCACTAAAAGGTCACAACTATCAGCGCATCACCCAACTCCCCACATCTTTATTTATCTCGAGCACGCGTCTCGACAGCGTTAAAAAAGAAGAGGAGGAGCTCTCTCTCTCTCTCTCTCTCTCTCTCTCTCTCTCTCTCTCTCTCTCTCTTTTCACACAACACAGATACGGGAAAGAACCTTGAACATCCTGCCAACTCTCTTTCTCTCTCTCTCTCTCTCTCTCTCTCTCTCTCTCTCTCTCTCTCTCTCTCTCTCTCTCACACAATACAGATACGGTAGAGAAGCTTGAACGTCCTGCTGCTAACTACCTCTCTCTCTCTCTCTCTCTCTCTCTCTCTCTCTTCACACAGCACAGACACGGGAGAGTAGCTTGTGCGTCCTCTGATAAGATTCGAATCTCTCTCTCTCTCCCTGCTCTACCCGTCTCTCTCTCTCTCTCTCTCTCTCTCTCTCTCTCTCTCTCTCTCTCTCTCTGCTGTCGCCTGCGGGCCTACTACTAGACACCTGATAAGGCTGATAGCCATTATCTGCGGTCGGCTCTTTATTCCTCTTATGTTACACTCAAGTGCCAATAAGGCATAAAACAAGGCCGCCTTTACACATATACACAAGATGGACCCCCATCCCCCTCCCCCTTTTTTGGGGCGAGGGGGCTTTGTTTTTTATTGGCATGATAAGCCTACGGCTGGCGCTGACAGGGCAAGTCGTAAATAATCCTTCCTTTTTTTTTTATAGGACAATCTTTTCGTTGTCCTTCATTTTTTGAAGTTTAATGATGACGTTGGCTTTTTAATTTTACGTTAGTTTGTCAGGGTTCGTATATATAAAAGATTAATGGAAATGATTATGCTACGTAGGTATGGTTTTTATTTTATTATTCATTATTTACATATATATATACATATATATATGTATATTACACACATACAAATATATATACATATATATATATATATATATATGTATGTATATATATATATATATATATATATATATATATATATATATATATATATATGTGTGTGTGTGTGTGTGTGTGTGTGTGTGTGTGTGTGTATTTGTTTTCATCTCCAAATTGAATCGTTTGGCCATGCATTAAGAAACCCCCCAACAAAAAAAAAAATCAATAAGTTCATGGCTTCCTGATCGCCATATTCTTCAGCTTCGCTACCAAAGACGTTTTTTTTTTTCTTATCTTCTGATAAGCGTAATCCCCAAGTATTTCACGATTTAACGACAGCTGCGGATAAAACACGAAACTTTGTTTAAGTACTTTTTAAATATTAGTGCTCGGCAGACGGCTTTTCAAGATACTTATGTCAATGTTTATGAAATGGATTATTTTTTTTATTTGGATAATAATAATAATAATAATAATAATAATAATAATAATAATAATAATAATAATAATAATAATAATAATAATAATAATAATAATAATAATGCGTCGAACTCTCAATGCCGAGAACGGGAGTAATTTTGTATAAGGTCCTCAATAATATATCAATGGTAAAATGTGAGACTTTATAAAAATGTATGAAGTCTCACATTCTACCACTGATATATTATTGGGGATCTTATGCAACAACAACAACAAAAACAATAATAATAATATAATAATAATAATAATAATAATAATAATAATAATAATTTGTTTATCCTTTGTTTCTCGCATCTTTGGAACGAGTTTATCTCGTTTCTCTGTATTTTAGATTTTCTCGTTGTTATTTTTATATTTGTTTTATTACCGTAATGCATTTATTATTATTATTATTATTATTATTATTATTATTATTATTATTATTATTATTATTATTATTATTATTATTATTAAAATAATGATACCTCAACAGTACGATAAACAGAAATAGTACAAAATAAAGCCAAAGTGAAAGCAGTCAATACAAGCTGGAGTTAACTGTTTTTGTTGTTTATTGTTTACGCTTCCATTTTTGCTTGGCATTTCTTTAATGATTAATGTCTGAACCTCGGTACTGCAGTGAAGTTTAAGGCTTTGTATTTTAACCTTTTTTCTTTTTAATAAAAGTGAACTTATTTTGAAGTAGCTTTAGTCAACAGTTTATAGGAAAAATTGTGTCTTATTATTTCGCCAATTTTTTTCTCTTTAGTCTTTACTTTTTTCTCAATTACGCTTCTTAATTATCAACTAATTTATTTATTGTGTTTCATGTGGTGCTAGTAAAACAGTCCATAAGTTTAATCTCTTCCTACTTTATAGAGACATAGGCACCTATAAAGTTTTAGGCAATTTAATATCATTCTTTACCTTTCTTTGTGCTTTGAAACAATTCAGGAGCATAATTTACCATCCCATTCAATCACACACTTTGGAAATATCCTGACCACCGATCTATTTACGTCAAATCAATCTCTTGACCATCTAAAGCGCTTTCTTTTGAAGAGGCGAATAATTCTGTTGACCAGAAGACCTCATCTTTTAACCCTCAGACGCCTTAGACCTTGCTCTTAACGAACAAAGCTACAAACAGACCAACTATCGCAGAAGACACCCGAAGTCCAAAGAACAATGAGGCCAGTAGCCATTAAAACCTTTCGTCCTCTTGTTCCCCAAAAGCGGGCTATATGAGATTTTCGGACAGGGGCCACGGGCCAGCCAACTTCTATTGTCTCCTGGTCACCCAGAGACGAAGAGGCTTCACGAAGGGCTTCCGGAGGGGAGGACCTTACAAGACGGCCTGAGAGACTCCTATTGTCCGTAATCCTTGTTTCTCTGTTGTTTCTCTGTTGTTCGCCCACACAATGAGAGAAAGAGAAATCTTCTTGATCAGCTCACTAAATGACTTCGTACAACAGAGGGAGAATTGTCCTACTTAATGGCTCGTCTCTCAAAGGATCCGTTCAGCTGTGATCGAGGACTTTTGAATATACAGGACACACGTGAAGGATTACTGTTGATCCTTAAGCGGGAGGACATAGTCCGTTGACTCGGCTGAGATCCTTAAAATGGTTAATTAGGACAATGGTAAAAGCAATTTTAGGGATTATGTTTTTCCCGTTATACATACCTATTTGTCACGTTTTCAGGATTTACTGAGTTTACTGAAATGCTTTGTTTTTGTTTTTGATATTCTGAAATTTGAATGATTTATACTCTCTGGTAGTTCGTTTTTCATTGAAAAGCTTTTTTGTGTCGGAACAACGAAATACCACATATGTCTGGTTACCAAGATTAAGCTTGACCAGATGTTACACTCACTTCGTCTCCCCTAACTCTCTCTCTCTCTCTCTCTCTCTCTCTCTCTCTCTCTCTCTCTCTCTCTCTCTCTCTCACATACACACACACACACACACACACACATATATATACATACATACTTATATATATACTGTATATATATGCATTATATATATACTGTATGTGTGTGTCTGTGTTAGCGTATACATACATTTTCGGTGAGGCAAAGTTCCTCGACACATAACCGTTAAAGAATAAAGGGTGAGAGAGAGAAGAGGGCGTGGGGGGGGGGGAGGAGAAAGCATTTTATCTGACCGTTTACCCTCAGAGAAAAGTTGCAGGGCAAGGGAGAGTTTTATACAGTCAAACATTTTCGATAATCCTTTGCTGTTAAAAATGTCTTTTGTGGAAGACGGAGAGAGAGAGAGAGAGAGAGAGAGAGAGAGAGAGAGAGAGAGAGAGAGAGAGAGAGAGAGAGAGAGAAATTAGCCTAGATCGTTCATCTTTGGAATAGGGAACTCATTTGACAAAAGTGAGACAGAGTAGGAAATTTTCTGTGAAAATTTCATTTTTAAATAATAATACAGAGAGAGAGAGAGAGAGAGAGAGAGAGAGAGAGAGAGAGAGAGAGAGAGAGAGAGAGAGAGAGATTAACCCTGGAAAAAGCAATACCTTTGGCAAAATTGACAGAGAATTTTTCTGTGATCATTTAATTTTTAAATATTAATAGAGAGAGAGACAGAGAGAGACAGAGAGAGAGAGAGAGAGACAGAGAGACAGAGAGAGAGAGACATCGCCGGGCCATTTAAATAGCCACCGAAGACACGGACGACGTCAGGCGTCCGGTTGACCGCAGCTGAACCTAACGAAAAGGTCAGATGGCAAACGACTTGACCAGGATTTCTCCGAACCGATTTAATGAGCCGATGATTCCTAGCTTGAGTATCGTCTGGGTATCGCTTGGGTGTCGTCTGGGTATCGCTTGGGTATCGCGTGGGTATCGCCTGGGTATTGTCTGAGTATCGCCTGGGTATCGCCTGGGTATCGCCTGAGTATCGCTTGGGTATGTCTGGGTATCGTCTGGGTGTTTTCTGGGTATCGCTTGGGTATCGCTTTGGTATGGTCTGGTTATCGCTTGGGTTTTGTCTGGATACCGCTTGAGTATTGCCTGGGTATCGCTTGGGTATCGTCTGGGTATCGCAAGCAACCATGGGCCATGGTATCTTCTTCTTCTTCTTCTTCTTCTTCTTCTTCTTCTTCTTCTTCTTCTTCTTCTTTGCCTCGTGGCCCTCTTTCCAAATCCGTCGGGTCTTCAGACGATGATTCTTTGCTTGGATATCCTCTGGATATCCTTTCTTCTTCTTCTTCTTCTTCTTCCCCACGTGGTCTTCCTTCTTCCTCTCTGGGGTCTTTTGACGATGATTCTTAGCACGGGTATCGTCTGGGTATCGCAAGCAACCGTTATACTCTTCTTCTTCTTCTTCTTCTTCTTCTTCTTCTTCTTCTTCTTCTTCTTCTTCCCAAGGTCTTTCTTCCGTCCCCCGTGGGATCTTTCGACCGTGTTCTTTCCATAGTCTTCCTTCGCCTTCTGAAAACGAAGCGTTCGAATTTCCTGTGCATGTTCCGTCTCTCTCTCTCTCTCTCTCTCTCTCTCTCTCTCTCTCTCTCTCTCTCTCTCTCTCTCTCTGTCTAGTCGGTCGGTAATTTCGCTCTAAATTTCTACAGGGATCTCGCCAGATGGACTGTGTGTGTGTGTGTGTGTGTGTGTGTGTGTGTGTGTGTGTTTGTGTGTGAGTAGGTTATGGGTTACATTACCTGGCGCAGATATATAAAATAAAAATTAAATACGTTCAATATGGGTAAATACGGTTGTTAGTGCTTCAGTAAGTTACCATTATCGAAATGAATTTATTATTCCCCCTTTATTCCAAAACACTGGGTCTCAATAAAATAAGACAGTTTTTTTAAATATCTACAGTATATAGATACCTTGAAAAGTGACAGCATCGAAGTATAGCATTCTGTAAGTGGAAGATGATTGGAAAATTGTTTCACAAATAAAAACTTTGCATTTGACCTATATATCACGAATACTTTTCACCTACCTCGTTTCAAAAAAATTAAAAAGCTTTTTCCGTGCTAGTTTTCCCTCTACCCTTTTTTTTTTATCAAACTGTAAAAAAAGACTTTTTTTTAATATAACCTTTTCCTCTATATAATTTTCTTTCTTCCATTTCTCCCCGTCACTCTTAGGCTCAGGACTGCCACTGAACATCTGTTCTATCTCTTCCTACTTCCAGGGATACGAGAGGAAGGAACTACAGGAAACTACGTGTAACTAAATGATAGTCCGGGGAAACTACAGGAAACTCGAAATTTATGGAAAATGGAGCTTTGGGAATCACCAGGGAGTTTCTGCACTTCACAGAGGCTTTGCTGATGTCTAAGAAGAGCGAGGCAAAACTGACAATTTCAAACTTATTAAAGAATCTACCAGCTGTTCCTGATCGTTAAAAGGCTTTATGAACTCGGCTTTCGAGAAGGGTAGGTAACTTGGATGCTGTAGAATATTTTTTTTTTACTTTTTTGAATTTCTAATTTATTTTGGGAGCATTAAGGCTCGTTCCCAAAATATCAATGTTTTGGTGAGTTCAAGCTTTAAAAACCCGGCTTCCAAGAGGTGTAGGTAATTGGAACCTGCAGAAAATGAGTTTTTATTTTTTTTTTTTTTTACTTTTTTGAACTTCTAAAATGTTTTGGGAGCCTTAGGACTCGTTTTTCAAATACCATTTCTTTGGGGGTCTAATATATCTCAGGAACATTAGGGCTCGCTTTCCAAACAACTGTCTTCACATAGAAGTTTGTCTATGAAAACATTACCTGTGACTTTTGCGGATTCGCCAGATTTTTTTTATAGCCCTATAATCACCCTTATTTCACGAAGAGGATTTGTGTAATCCTTTAGGATTAAGTGTCTCTTTGCCTTTGTTAACATCAATTTTATTTTGTTATTTCCTTCAGGACCTGGCAACAAATCTTTACAACAAAATAATAATATTGACAATTCGAAGATCAATATTCTTGCTAATATTTTGCTTAGTGAATCTACGTCGTATTACGTCGCGTTAAATATTTCTTGCGCTAAAATACAATTGCTTCCGTGAGTATACACCTGAAATACGGTCAATTTTAAGTCGTATATGTAAACTTATTATCACTGTGATAAATATGAAACATCTATATAAACCGCAACTACACACGTGTAAACATGTGTATAATTGTTCATATTACTCATGTTAGGAAGATATTAAATTAAACTTAAAAATGAACTCTCTCTCTCTCTCTCTCTCTCTCTCTCTCTATACACACATACACACACACACACACACACACACACACACACACATATATATATATATATATATATATATATATATATATATATATATATATATATATATATATATATATATATATATATATATATATATATATATATATATATATATATAATATATATATTATGCATAAAACATTTTCGCACAGCCTAACCTAAAACCCTAATATCTACCATTTCCTTTTGACTAATACGACATTAACAATAACCCAGGCAGGCAAAATAACTGCCCAATAATAATCGAATAGACTCCATCTCTTAACTGGGCTTCCAAGACGAATGTGGCCTTGGATATCGAGTGAGTATCAAGTACCCCACTGGGTATCTTGTTCGAGATTTGGCATTAGCAATTCTTTATAAGTCTCGAGTGCGTTGTTTACCGCCGGTAATCGACGAGGGAGCGAATGAGCGGCACTAAAAGAGGAGGAGATAAAACTATGAGATAAGGATGGATTTCAAATTGAAAGTCTTATCTGGATGTGATGGCTGCTTGCGGTGTAAGAACGAGAGTTAGCAGTATAATGGAATATGATGATATTGACAATGTGAGTGTTTTACATTTGTATAGATATAATGATAATGATACTATGATGATGATGATAATAAGCTGAAGATGTATAAGAGAGTTAGCAGTATTAGGGAATATGATGATATTGACAATGTGAGTGTTTTACGTTTATATACATATAATGGTAATGATACTATGATGATGATGGTAATAAGCTGAAGATATATAAGAGAGTTAGCAATTTTATGGAATATGGTGATATTGATAATGTGAGTGTTTTACGTTTGTATACATGTGATGATAATGATACTGTGATGATGATGATAATAATAGGCTGAAGATGTATGAGAGAGTTAGCAGTATTAGGGAATATGATGATATTGATAATGTGGGTGCTTTACGTTTGTATACATGTGATGATAATGATACTATGATGATGATAAGAATAAGATGAAGATGTATAAGAGAGCTAGCAGTATTAGGGAATATGATGATATTGACGATGTGGGTGCTTTACGTTTGTATACATGTGATGATAATGATACTATGATGATGATAAGAATAAGATGAAGATGGATGATATTGACGATGTGGGTGCTTTACGTTTGTATACATGTGATGATAATGATACTATAATGATGATAATAATAAGATGAAGATATATAAGAGAGTTATCAGTATTAGGGAATATGATGATATTGATAATGTGAGTGTTTTACTTTTGTATACACATGATGATAATGATACTATGATGATGTTAATAATGAGCTGAATATGTATAACAAAGAGAGTTCGTAGCATTTGGGAATATGATAATATTGATAGCCTTAAGCGTTTTATGTTTGTATTTACATGATAATGATAAATAATACTATGATGATAATTTGAAGCGGTATAATGAGTAAAATTCGTTGCGTTTGGTAATGTGATGATATTGATAATTTGAATATTTTATACTGGTATTCACATGATAATAAAAAATAACAGTATTAATTTTAGTATTTTATTATTCTAATATTTACATAATAATAATAATAATAATAATAATAATAATAATAATAATAATAATAATATAAACTTGTGCTCACGTAATAATTATTATTTGAACTTTTCTATATATGTTCACATAATGATAAATGATAATAACAATTTGAACTTTTTTATGCTTTTTCTCAGAATAACAAATGATAATAAGAATAATCTGAAAATTCTTATATTTCATAATTATAAGAAAAAGAATTTTTTTTTTGTACTAAACAAATGCAATACTAGCAAGACGAAAGCTCATTTGTACATTAAAAACCTAACGATTGCAAATTAATTCGTTAAAAGAAATGAAAAAAAAACAGTCAACTCGGTATCATTTGGCGAGCAACATTTGCCAAGCATCGCTTCATAGAGGGAAGACATTGCTCTAAATAGCCATTAATCACTATCATATTTTTTTGTCTTTTTTTTTAAGTTTCCGATCTGTCGCTACTGACCTTGACACAGTTCGTTGACCACATGGTGTGGGTGCGTGTGTGTGTGTGTGTGTGTGTGTGTGTGTGTGTGTGTGTATGTGTGTGTCTGCTTTCTCTGGTCGAGTCTGCGTGAATCTCTCTCTCTCTCTCTCTCTCTCTCTCTCTCTCTCTCTCTCTCTCTCTCTCTCTCTTAAAACCCATATGAATATTGTGTCAGTCCAGTTACCAACGTAAAAATGAGGAACCTGGCCTCAGTTCTTCAGTCTAAGTACTTCTCTCTCTCTCTCTCTCTCTCTCTCTGGAACGTACCCATATACTCCACACCCATTTTTCTTGCTACCTGAAAAAATAGGACCTGGCCTGCAACATCTTGTGTCCATAAACGTACCTCTCTCTCTCTCTCTCTCTCTCTCTCTCTCTCTCTCTCTCTCTCTCTCTCTCTCTCTCTCTCTCTCTCTCTCTCGTACCCATATACTTCATGCCCCAAACCCCTTGCCGGCATAAAAAAAAAGAGGTAATTGGCTCTACCTTAGAGAGACAGAGGTTCATGTAGAGAGAGAGAGAGAGAGAGAGATTAAATAATGAGTTTTGAATGGAATAAAATATAGAGCACCAATTAAAGAAAGCATGTCTACACATATAGTATATATATATATATATATATATATATATATATATATATATATAGAGAGAGAGAGAGAGAGAGAGAGAGAGAGAGAGAGAGAGAGAGAGTAACCAGTTGTCAATTAGCTTCAGGGAGGAAACATTGCAACGCTAGTCTTCTTCCATCCTCACGCAGGAAGTAGGGTCCACAATTATTATCTGCCGAAAAGGGGAAAACTCTGACGGCTCTTTTTTTATTTTCCTTTTTCTTTACCTTCTCTTTTTTTTTATTAACCCTTTTTATACCTCCATATATCCGGGAATATCGAGGTTTTTTTCTTTAATTCTTTCTGATGATGGGCCTATAAAAAGAATGATTACTTTGACCTACATAGACGACTGTTTTTTTTTTTTTTTTTTTTTTTGTGTGGGTAGGGGAGAGAGGGGTGGGAGAGAAGGGGTGGGGAGAAGGGATGGGGGAGAAGGGGTGGTGGAGAAAGGGTTGGTGGAGAGAAGGGTGGGGTCGGAGATGACTGGTTTATAGTGTAGGAGTTAATTGGTCACGTGACGTCAAAATTTGTTGCCTTCCACATAACGATCAAGTTTGGGAGCTATTTCATTCGTTTAATTCCCGCATAAACAACTGTGAGTAACATTACGATAAATCTGAATAAGGGTAAAGTTATAAGTATAAACGGAAACCAGGATAATGGTAGGATGAAAGGAGTGAGATACAGGTTAAATGAGGCTAGGAAGGCAGTGGGATATGTGCAAAAGACTTGGAAAAAGTCTTGGATGTCTGAAGCGAAAGTTGAACTGCGTAAAGTAACTGTCGAGCCAACTCTCCATTATGGTACTAAAGAGCAGATATTAGGCACAAATGAAAGAAAAATGATGAGGACGCAGATCTGAAATGTCAGGGTGGTATATGCAGCAGACAAAGAATTACTGAAAGGGTAGTCAATTTCGAAACAAACAGAAGTATTGGTTAAAAGATTAACATAACTGAAAGGATGAACCAGTGTTTTGAGATGGCTCGGTCATGTGCTGAGAAAGGAGCATCATAGGTTGTTGAATATTCTGTACAATTCTGAGACATTAGGAGGGAGAAAGAAAAGGGGTGCTTGACAATGTGAAGAGACTTATTTGTATGTGCATGAAGCAGCTAATATAGAAGTTTAATGCAAATGAAGTTCGTTCATAATTCAGCTGTTAAGGTATGAATGTGACAGTGAATGTTTTCGTGTTTTTACACGGCAGCCACTCTCTGTTAGGGAAAAGTCTTAGCTTATATATATATATATATATATATATATATATATATATATATATATATATATATATATATATATATTATATATATATATATATATATATATATATATATATATATATATATATATATATATATATATATATATATATATATATATATATATATATATATATATATATATATATATATATATATATATATAAGCATTAAACTACAAACGTCCTTTAATATCCAATTCACTCTACCTCGGAAATAATATATTTTCATATATGTTACCCGAAGGGAATTTTTAGTTGATAATAAGTTCGTCGTCTCGTGGGCTCGAACCACGGAAGACAAGAACTCAGATAGAGCGAATTAGATATTAAAGGACGTTTGTAGCTTAATGCTTGTATATGAATCACGGTGATATGATGCAATTCATTCATATATACTATATATATATATATATATATATATATATATATATATATATATATATATATATATATATATATATATATATATATATATATATATATATAATATACTTTATATATATATATAATTTATTTTATTCAGAAGATGAAACCTATTCATATATATATATATATATATATATATATATATATATATATATATATATATATATATATCTGTGCATTTGTGTGTGTGTACATCTTCCATCTTAATCATAAGCAAATATTTCCATCCCAAGATAATCATTTTCTTTCATGTACCTCGTCAAGAACACTGATCATCTTAAACATTCTCACGTCTTGTATTACCTGTCAGCTCAACAACAAGCTCTCCACAATTAGAGCCGGCTTCCCCCAACGCATCACACAGCAAAACACAGCCAGTAAATCTGACAGGTGCTTCTTCAAGCACTGTTCTTTTACTCAAAGTTATTTCATTAACGCTCGGGTGATGCGCTGGTGTTTGTAATAGGTTTCAGGAATCCATCATCTTGAAGTTTGAGGGTCCTTGGTCTTGATGGGATACGCTAATTTTCCGTCAGATTCCTTTTGAACTTCACCGAAGACCGTCTGAAGAGTATCTAGCCTCGTCTGGAGCCTAAAGATTTGTTCTGGAAATATTTTGAGGTCGGTTTTAATCTCCTCTGATATTCGGCGCGACTTTGATGGTTATCACGTCCCAGGGTAGATGCAGTTATAGGTGGTAAACGATTTTGTCATGGCAGAAGAGCTTTCATCTCTCTCTCTCTCTCTCTCTCTCTCTCTCTCTCTCTCTCTCTCTCTCTCTAAAAACTGAAATAATAATAAAATCTTAATCAGTCCGAAAACTCTCCTGTAAACTAAAGAATCTCTCTCTCTCTCTCTCTCTCTCTCTCTCTCTCTCTCTCTCTCTCTCTCAGAAGTTAAAATAAAACAAAATGTTAGTCAGTCTGAACACTTTGTTATCATCAAAATATTCTCTCTCTCTCTCTCTCTCTCTCTCTCTCTCTCTCTCTCTCTCTCTCTCTCTCTCTCTCTCTCTCTCTCTCTCCAAAATAAATTTAAAAAACAAAACCCTAATCAGTCAAGACACCTGATTACGCACGAAAGACCATAATACAACATAATAGTAACAATCCCTTTAACAACGCAGACCAAATACCGCTGCCCCATCCTACCCTCATGCAAATGCCAAGTAGGATGAAGGATGCGAGGATTCTAAATCTTCCTGAGGACCAGAATAAACTCGCCTGGTAGTAGGTACTAGCACGCTCTCTCTCTCTCTCCCTCCTTCACTTGGAAGTATAAAGACTGTACCTGGAACAGCCAGTGATTATTATGAATGTGGGGCAAGTTATCTTCGCTCTAAGCTTCTGTTTACATGGTCGTTTTCTTTAATTTATTCTTTTTTTCTCCTTCTCTCTCAATTTATGTTTGTTTCTAACAGCCTCGATGCCCTGTGTAAAAGAGGATCGTAAAAGAGTTGGAATGCTACTGAATGCTGTTTAAATGATTTAATTGGGTGTTTGAAAAGCAAAACGCTGCCTCCTTTTCAAAAGAGTTCCTGAAGCGTCTCTGGAATGCACGGATGATATTTGTCATGGCGAAACGTTTTTTGTTTTTATTTAGATCAATTTACGACTGAAACTTTGAGTCTGGAAACAAAATAAAACAGTAAAAACTAGTTCGAAAGGCAATTTGCAAGAAGCGTATTTTATTCGCCTCCGAATGGCATCTAAAACCATATTAGGTGCTGGCATTCCTGACGTCAGCACGACATGCCACCATAAATTCATTCAGGTCTTTTACAAAAGCGAGAAGAAGGAGAGAAAGAGGAGGAGGAGGAGGAGGAAGAAGAAGAAGAAGCAGATAAATGTACGTCAACAAGAACTGCCACCATAAATTCGTCTAAACTTACGAAGGCAAGGAGAGCAGAGGAAGAGGAGACTATAAACAGTGTTTAGACTTACGAAGAGCTTAAACAATGTTTAGATTTACGAAAGCAAAGAGGAAGATGAAGAACATAAACAATATTTAGGCTTACGAAAGCAACGAAGAAGAAGAACATAAACAAGGTTTAGGCTTACGAAAGCGAAGAGGAAGATGAAGTACATAAACAGTGTTTAGACTTACGAGAGCAACAGAGAGGAAGAAGAAGAATATACTGTAAAGCGTCCAGGATCATAAAAGCAACAGAAAGGAAAGAGGATTTAAACAGCGTTCGGAAAGCAACAGCGAAAGAGAAGAATGTGAAACTCGCCTAACCTCACCAAAGCAAAGGAGAAGAAAAGAAACATAAACAATGCCCAGATTCACGAAAGCAACAGAGTAGAAGAAGAAGAAGAAGGAGAACTAGAAGGAGAATATAAATAGTGGGAATTCCCAAGGAGTCCAAAACCAGTTCGGAATGGTCTTCTTTGCTCCCACACAGAGCTTAGAAGGAGGTTGCAAATTTCATAAATGTTTTTGTTGTAGTTTTTTCTTCAAAAATATAATAAAATTAAGAGTCTTTTGGATTGATTTTTTTCTAATAACCTTTGTAAAAATCATAAGTTAACCTTAGTTCAGTGTAATATTAAAGTAAGAGAGAGAGAGAGAGAGAGAGAGAGAGAGAGAGAGAGAGAGAGAGAGAAGGTAATTTTATGTGTGCTATTTTTAGATTTGTGACGCTAAGGAATATTTTAAGGTCTTACTGCATTCGATACTCTTGATACAACAAACGATACAGCTGGAGTTTGAACAATATAACCATTAGCGTCAATGCCTTCTTACCTCTCTCTCTCTCTCTCTCTCTCTCTCTCTCTCTCTCTCAATTATTTCAATTGTTATTTATTCGCATTATCATAATATACTTTTTCTATTTTTGAACGGGCAAAACAGCACAGATGAATTGCCTTTTACTCTCTCTCTCTCATTCTCCTTTAAATAATTTCAATTGCAACATTTCATATTATCATAATTTTTTATATTACTTAACGGGCAAAATTGCACATATGAACCGCCTTCTCTCTCTCTCTCTCTCTCTCTCTCTCTCTCTCTCTCTCTCTCTAAATGATTTCAATTGTTATTTTTCATAGCAGCACAATCTTTTGTACTACTGAACGTGAAAAACAGCACAGATGAATTATTCTCTCTCTCTCTCTCTCTCTCTCTCTCTCTCTCTCTCTCTCTCTCTCTCTCTCTAAATGATTTCAATTGCTATTTTTCATAGAAGCACAATCTTTTGTACTACTGAACGTGAAAAACAGCACAGATGAACCCTCTCTCTCTCTCTCTCTCTCTCTCTCTCTCTCTCTCTCTCTCTCTCTCTCTCTAAATGATTTCAATTGCTATTTTTCATGGAAGCACAATCTTTTGTACTACTGAACGTGAAAAACAGCACAGATGAATTACCATCTCTCTCTCTCTCTCTCTCTCTCTCTCTCTCTCTCTCTCTCTCTCTCTCTCTCTCAATGATTTCAATTGTTATTTTTCATAACGGCACAATCTTTTGTACTAATGAACGTGAAAAACGGCACAGATGAATTATCTTCTCTCTCTCTCTCTCTCTCTCTCTCTCTCTCTCTCCTTTAAATGATTTCAATTGCCACATGTCATATTATCATAAATTTTTTTATATTACTTAACGGGCAAAATAGCACATATGAACCGCCGTTTCCTCTCTCTCTCTCTCTCTCTCTCTCTCTCTCTCTCTCTCTCTCTCTCTCTCTCTCTAAATGATTTGAATTGTTATTTTTCATAGCAGGACAATCTTTTGTGCTACTGAACGTAAAAACAGCACAGATGATTTGAATCTCTCTCTCTCTCTCTCTAAATGATTTGAATTGTTATTTTTCATAGCAGCACAATCTTTTGTGCTACTGAACGTGAAAAACAGCACAGATGAATTACCTTCTCTCTCTCTCTCTCTCTCTCTCTCTCTCTCTCTCTCTCTCTCTCGTTAAGTAAGACTGATGACGTCTTTACTATGCATTCTTTTGTATGATCTCTCGACCGAATAATGCTCAGAGAGGGATCTGTATATCCACAGCCCATGATTATGCATTCAGATGCAAATACAGTTTGCAGTGCGTAATTGCATGGTCTAATCTGTTGCAAAATCTCATTCTGGCCACGTCTCATCTCCAAGATTATTTATTTAACTCAAGATTTTTTTTTTCTGGATGGGGAATTATTTCTGATTTTTCAGGCGTCTTCGATCAAACTCCCGGAAGATTTGATCCTTTTCAAGATATAAATTTAGGTTAGGTTAATTTGTTTTATCACTGAAATCGTTTCTGTTTCTTTTGATTATGATTCTTAATTCTTTCCTTTTTTTTTTCTTTTATTCTACTACTTTCATCACTTCCTTCTCAGTCATCCCTTTCTCATGTGGCACCTTATAACTCGCCCATCATTTCAGTTACTTGTAGCTTTGGTTATTTTTGGTAATAAATTTTTTTATTCTTTAATTTTGTCCTATTTTTCTACTACCTTCATCACTACCTTCTCAATCATCCCTTTATCAAAGAGCACCTTACAGCTTGCCCATCATTTCTGTTCTCTGTAACCTTGGTTAATTTTGATAATAATTCTTAATTCTTTCCTTTTTTTTCCTACTTTCCTACTGCTTTTATCACCTCCTTCTCAATCATCCCTTTATCATGCAGCTCCTTATAACTTCTCCATCATCTCAGTTCTCTGTAACCTTGGTTAATTTTGATAATGATTCTCAATTCTTTCCCTTTTTTTCCCCATTTTTCTACCGCTTCCATCGCCTCCTCAATCATCCCTTTATCAAAAAGCACCTCATAACTTGCCTATCATCTGAAGACGACTCTATGCCGTACTTTCAGTTCTCTGTAACCTTGTCTTCTGCCTCAGTAAATCATGATCCATGATCTCACTATCGAGTTAAGAATCTACGGAGATGTTCCACGTTCAGATAGAGTCTTTACCCCGGACTTGTGGATGTCTTCGGCTGAGAGATGGAAAATTTAGTCGTATCTTCGTTCCTTATCTCGATTCATATTCTCACCTCTTAATTTACTGATGGTGGCTTTCAAGGTTCTCTCGCTCTCTGTCTGTCTGTCTGTCTGTCTGTCTCTGTCTCTGTCTCTCTCTCTCTCTCTCTCTCTCTCTCTCTCTCTCTATATATATATATATATATATATATATATATATATATATATATATATATATATATATATATATATATATATATATATATATATATATATATATATATATATATATATATACTGTATATATATTAATATATATATATAATATATATATATATATATATATATATATATATATATATATATATATATATATATATATATATATATATATATATATATATATATATATACACACAGAGAGAGAGAGAGAGAGTAAATTGGGGTTGGAATATAAATCGAATTTAGGAACTGAGATACGACATGACGTAACACACACACACAATACACATATGTATATATATATATATATATATATATATATATATATATATATATATATATATATATATATATATATATATATGTATATATATATGTGTGTGTGTATGTTTCTGTGTGAGTCTGCGTGTGTGCATGTATTGCCTTTTTTATAAGGTAGGTGCGTCCACCGAGTAAGATCTTTCATACTGGAATTTTAAGGGTCAAAGGTTAAGGCTAGTACGATAAAAACAAGATTATCATTATCTTTTGCAAGATTAGTTTCTCTGTCTCGGCTTTTGGTTTTTCCTCTCAAAACAATTAAAAAAAAGTTTCCTTTTTTTCTTTATAGTCAAATATCATGACGAAATTATTCCTACTCTCAAAAATTCCTTAAAGTTAGGATTAAGTTCAAGAGCGTTTGAAAATATTTGGTCTTGGACGTTTATGTTTACTAAAATCAAATACACTTTATTGGTCGTGACAGGTACTCCCAGTGACGTGATATTTTTAACAACTCTATTATTGCTTCATTCAGCAATATTACACGTGAGAGCTTCTGGGCTGGAGAGAGACTTCAAAATAAAATCCTGAAGTAGCTATGATAACCCTAATTTAAAGGTCTATCTAAGGGCAAACATTGTTAGTTGGTGATCCTTCAGTAATCCCAGAATACAGAAATTTTTGAATCACGCGAAAAAAAAGCAAATTTACAATTACAAACAAAATTGATTTGAGTCTCTAAGTCGTCTAGTTAAAGGCGTCTAAAAGCATGATGAACTGCGTCGTAGAAATCAAGCATCCTACAAAAAAAAAAAACTATAATTTGAAGAATATTAATGGTTATCTAAGGCATAATTTTCTAATATTGCTGAAATAGTTTTTTTTGTATATTGAGCTGCCAAGAACCTCCCGTTATTTCCTTTGCAGGAAAATATGAGCATCATCTACCTTTGACAAAGGCATACCCGGTATCGCCTAGACTAGAAGCTTGAGATACCTTTGAGATGAATACTACTTGCCCAACTTTTTACCTAAGTTATCCTTGTCCTAGCCACATCTTGGCGCGTAGGATTGAACTGGGTAAACCCTAAGGGAATATTTCTCCAGAAATGATAAGTCCTTAGGCCTTAAAAATACCTTGTACTCATAGACCTAGTTTAGGTTTACGTTACACAGCTCATAATAACGCTGTCCACTCCACCGTGGGGAGCTAGCTCACGTGCACGCGCATGCGCACAGGCACACTGAGCCTGCTGAGCGAGATATTGGGAATTTGTACATTAATGAGCGTTTAACATTTTCCCTGTAAAATAATCATACTGAAAGAATGCCGTGAATGTAAAACCAACTGGCTATGCTACTCCTTAATTGTTTTAACTTATAAAATATGGACTTTTCTGTCCTTTTATATATGTATGTATGTATGTATGTATGTATGTATGTATGTATGTATGTATGTATTTATGTATGTATGTATGTATGTATGAAGCATAGGAAGAAGGTGACAAGTCCAGTAATAGTAATATTCCCTTATAATTTCCGTACCGATTCCCCGTTTGCTCGTACGAGCAAGATCCCTGCTGGCATGAGGTCACAAAAGGCCAGGTTGATCTAGCAAAAACAACCAAAATCCTGATCAGATCTTTCTGCTAAGTTGCTTGTAATTCTTGAAGATATATCTTGTACTGTAATTATGCACTAGAGGTATTTCTTGGATACCTTGGCTCAAAAAGAGTGGAATTCTGAATAAGGCGAAGTGGATGAAATAAGATTATTTAGACTGATTTTAGGCTGTTTTAATGAATTTCATGTAATGACGTAAAAAATACAGAACAAATTGTATTAATGATGTATAAAATGCAGGACAAATTGTATTAATGATGTATAAAATACTGGGCAAATTGTATTAATGATGCATAAAATACTGGACATATTGTATTAATGATGTATAAAATATAGAACAAATTGTATTAAGATGTAGAAAACGCAAAAGCAAATCGCATTAATGGTGAAGAAAATACAAGACAAATTGCATTAATGATGTAGAACAATGGAACAAACTGTATTTATGCACTGACTCCAGTGAACCACGTTGATTCTCCGGCATTTATTTCGAGATGGTAACAAGGATAGCTGAACCAGCCAAAAGCATTTAACCCACTCAAAAAAAAAATGTAAAAAATTCTAGCACGTAATTGAAGACTGAGGAGTGAGTTCATCCATCATGAAAAAAAAAACCCAAACGACGATAATTCGCCCGAAAGAACTCGTAATTAAGATATAAGTGCGCCAGAAAACCCACTCAGAAACCTTACTAAAGTCTTAAAAATGCTAATTTCTACTAGCGATTCTCCGCCAGAGTAATAAACAGTTCGTCGAAGCATGACTTGGCGGATTCTACTGCAAGCTTCAGTTCGTCCTAGGAGGAACGAGATGTTGAGAACGAAGCTCGTAAAATTATACTCTCGATATTAAAAGCTTCTGAAGCCTTTTTTTTTTTTTTTTAAGAATTAGTCTGGCATCCGAGGTGCTGGGAATTTTGGGGGTTGAAAAGTTTCGCAAGATTTATCTCGAGTTTTCGCCGTTTTTTGTGGGATGCTTTTGATGAAGTGTCTTGCAAAAAGTTGTTTCCTCGTTTGCTTGCGTGTTTGTGTTGTGTGGTGTCATGGTTGTTTGTTGGTATGTATGTATGTATGTAAGTATGTATATATATACATATATATGTATATATATGTGTGTGTGTGTGTTACAGGCAGATAGCGAAATGTACTTAGGGACATTTGATCCCCCAGGGGCTAGTTCTAAACACGGCGAAACAGTGTAGGTGAGTCACTGTTTCGCCGTGTTTAGTAATAGGCCCTGACGGGATCAAATGTCCCTAAGTGCACTTCGTGCAATTCGCGAAATGCCTGGTTTCGCTATCTGCCTGTATCACACACACACTCACACACACACACACAC
>NC_089754.1:30979883-31004883 GCF_040412425.1 Macrobrachium rosenbergii | reverse complement strand
AACGCCACTTAAAAAGTATTGTAATATGCAAACTCAGTCACTCCTTTGCTCAAGAGACTGCCACTTAAAAAGTATTGTAATATGCAAACTCAGTCACTCCTTTGCTCAAGAGACTGAGAGGTTGACTGATTTAGTTTCTTAGTTTCAAAAACTGGCATCGCACTACCAACGGTCGCCCATCCGAAAAATACGAATAATATGAATTATTATTGGCGGTAAATATACAGCTGAGAACTCCTTTTGAAATGACACTTGGAGGCTGAGAAAATGTGCATAATGGAAAAATTTTAAAGTAAGAGGAACTACAAATAAGGTGTTTATGGATAAAGAAGAATTAAGAGGAAAGAGATAATGATCTGAAGGTGCTGCTAAAATGTTCGCGTACGTTAAACTTTGATCAAGGAGTCCAGATGGTTTGGTCCTGTAAAAGGAATGGGAGAAAATAAACTGGTAAGAGTTTCACTCCATTTCATTTACTATAACAAATACATTTGTGGGCAACTCTTTATCATATTTGTGTGCATTTCTGTGAAGGAAAATACAGTTCAGTTATCAACATATACTTGTGTGCTGGTGTTATGAAGAGGGTAGGGGCTGGCAACCTCATCTCTAGAGATTTACTGGAAACACAATTTCTAGCTTCCCCCTTTCAATGGGGAAAAAGGTTTATGGTAAGGCAAGAATTACATATGTATATATATATATATATATATATATATATATATATATATATATATATATATATATATATATATATATATATATATATATATATATATATATATATATATATATATATATGTGTGTGTGTGTGTGTGTGTGTGTGTGTGTGTTGTTTGTGTGTGTGTGTACTTATAGGTGTGCGTGTGTATGCGTTGTATGATTATACATATGCACGTGTGATCGAAGAGCTGTGACAATACTCACTTAAGTTCCCCGAATTCAGCATCTCCACAACTGCCGTGATAGTTTATGTAAAGTATATGGACCCTCCTAACCGCACGAGCCAATAACCCCTTAAAAAGGCAACGGAAGCCTAAAAGGCACCAAGAACACACAAATCGAGAAACAAACTCAAACAAAAACATAACATTCCCTGTTGGTTATTACGACAAGCAATACCAAACGCAAGAAGGCAAAGAGCGTCTTTGACTGAAACCGCTTCGGCGGGTTGTGTTGGTCCGACACCAATAACTTAAATGCTCATTTGAATGGAACGCACCCCCTGAACCTCCTTGTAAATATTAGCGTTTTATTGATATTCATCGCTCGGCCGCTGATGCTCGCATATAAATCGTCCTCTCGCCGAAGCTTCGGCACGAGTTTGTCTTCGCTTCTACCAGGGGTTGGCGTGTCTAAATAAGGTCGTCAAAGGATTTGCAGCCGCTAATTTGAGACTTTTCAAGGCTCTAGACTTTCGAGGAGTTAAGCGGTATCTTATTTGTTTAAAGATGGCTACTTGTAAAGGAAGAGTGAGCCGGGGGAATGCGTTCAAGCACGGCAAACAGAAGAGATTTTGGGTGGGTTGGTCTGCTCTTTCCTATTGGACTGAAAAGTGTTGTGGAAGAACCACAGGATATTACAGTGGCAACCACCCAACATTAGACTTGATAGATTCGTGAGATTTCTCTAGTTTTAAATCACATTTAGAAACGTTTTCTTTTAAAGTGATTTATGTTCTCGAAACTGTTTAAATCACATTTTAAAGAAATGTTTTTGTGCAAAGTACTTCATATACTAGGATCTGATTTTACTCTTGATTTGAAGTCTACCCCCTAATTTGAACTTAGAAATTATCATGGGACGCATTAAAAACTAGTGCTATTTCAAATGACATTCTAAGAACATTGCCTGGCGATTTTCTTTTGATATTGGAAATGAAACCTCTTGAAACTCCTCATCAGATATCGAGAAGCGAAATCACGTTCCTTGTAAGATAATAGCTAGAAAATAATCAAAACTCATTTCACAAAAAAAAAAAAAACAGCTACCATTGCCTCAAAAGTTCCTCCATAAAATCTCCCATAGGACATAATTTGTACTGTGGTCCCAATATGGGTCCTGCCGAATATTTGACACAGCCATAAGCCAAAAACAGTATATCTTAGTTTAACCAGACCATTGAGCTGATTAACAGCTCTCCTAGGGCTGGCCCGAAGGATTAGATTTATTTTTACGTGGCTAAGAGCCAATTGGTTACCTAGCAACGGGACCTACAGCTTATTGTGGAATCCGAACCACATTATAGCGAGAAATGAATTTCTGTCACCAGAAACAAATTCCTCTTGTTCTTCACTGGCCGGTCGGAGATTCGAACTCGCTACCAACAGAGTGGTAGCTGAGAACGGAACCCGCTCACCCAGCAAGGAACTGCCATAAGCCAAAAAAGGCCTTTGATTGCCATGCATAAATTTCGTGCAATTAACTCCTTTCAGTGTGAAAATTCACTTCCTCACCTCAATGCATTACTGTCAACAACAACCCCCTTCACCGCCCCCCTCCACACACACACAAACATACACACACACACACACACAACACTTAAGCATTAGAAGTCACTTATACTCGGAGAAGTAAAAGTACCTGTAAAGTGTCCTTCAAGATTATACATTTATACTTAAAAGGAGAGAGAGAGCGCGTTGACTTGGAGAGTGTCATTTATTTTTTTTTTTAACCTTTAGCCTCGTAAGATTTCTTCTGTCCTTCCTTCCAGTCACTTTCAGAATGCAATAACACCTATTATTATTAGTGTTAATACTGTTATTACTATTATTATGATTACTGTCAAAATGGGTCCCATACTCACCTGCTGGGAGAATAGAACGTGATAGTTTCAGCTGGGTTCTTGTGGGCTCGTGAAGAGTTGGAAGATCAGACCAACTTTGATGAGAACTATAAGACTAAACTAAAGATGAGTGGAGATCTGTGAAAGATAAAACACGGGAAAGACATAATTGTAGAAGTTTCACAGAGGGCCTTTACGTCACGTGACACCAGAGGCGATGAAGATGATATTGAAACATGAATTATAGAATATGCCGAAACGGTCAGTAATTCGTTAAACAAACTTGCTTAAATGAACGAGTAGGAATATGACGAAGAGAATTATAGGAATATGGAGATGAAAATGATAAATAAATTAGGGTAAACTAATCAGAAAACAAATGAATGTATAAATAAATACCAAACGTTTAGAAAATGTCAAAAACGAAGGTGAGGCGAAATGGAGCTTTATGGCAATGCAGATCGTCTTAAACTTACAGGCGGTTATCTCTAAATAAAATTTTTATTTTGCTTGATCAGATTCCACACATATCTGGTATTATTATTATTATTATATTATTATTATTATTATTATTATTATTATTATTATTATTATTATTATTATTATAAATAGTAGTTGTAGTAGTAGTTATAGCAGTAGTAATATCATTTTTATTGTAATATAACATCATCATCATACTCTCTGGTGTCATTATTATTATTATTATTATTATTATTATTATTATTATAAACAGGAGTTGTAGTAGTACTTATAGCAGTAGTAATATCATTTCTATTGTAATATAACATCATCATCATACTCTCTGGTGTTATTATTATTATTATCATTATTATTATTATTATTATTATTATTATTATTATTATTATTATTATTATTATTATATTCTTTCAATCGCGTATTAATATCATTTCTATTGTTACTTGTAATCATGAAGGCATCATAATAACCTAAAATATTTTCCATGTATTATTTCAGTATTGATATTCTTTCAATCGCGTACTAACTACGGTTACTTGTAATCATGAAGGCATCATAATAACCTAAAATATTTTCCATGTATTATTTCAGTGTTGAAGAACTCTCTCTCTCTCTCTCTCTCTCTCTCTCTCTCTCTCTCTCTCTCTGTGTGTGTGTGTGTGCGACACCAGTCACCATTGTTCATCTTATTATGGCTTATATACACCAGTACCACCACACCTGCATATTCCAGAATGGCCTTTGTCCTGAAGGATATCACCCAGATCAGCTTCTCTTTTCTGTTCATTTCTTTTGCAGCCAGTTCCTAACTCTCTCTCTCTCTCTCTCTATCGCTTTATCTCGCTCTCTCTCTCTCTCTCTCTTCTAGTTCTCTTTATCGTGAACTCTTTCAATTACATTATTTCTCTTTATAGAACTTTCCCCCTCTTCTCTTCTTCTTGTGCCCCTGTGTTCTGTCATCACCACCTGCCTCTGTGCTTCCTCCCCCTCCCTCTCCTCCCCCTCCCCATTCTCCACTCACCCCCTAAGAGCCACAGGGAACGAAGGGCATAGAGAAAGGAGCGAAGGGTAGGATGCTGGGCAGGTGGCTCCTGATGAATGCCTCATTCCCACTCGGAGTGTGCCGGCATTTACCCGAAGCCATTCCCGAAATTCCCACGCCTGTCGCGTCACCCATTCCCGGTCCTATTGAGACGGGCGCTACCCTCTTCCAGCACGCTTCCACGTGCGTCTTTTGTTTGGCCTCCGAGGGGCAGGTGTTGGTGGCTGTGGGGCCTTTGGCCATGGCGGTAGGAAGGGATCCTTCGAGAGAGGGGCTTTCGGGAGATGGTGGCTGGGAGAGAGAGGGAGGGAGGAATAGGGTGGGAAGGGAGGAACTGGGAGGGGAAGGAGTGGAAAAAGGAAGGTAAGGACGTCGTCGACTGCAGTGTCCTGGAAAAGGAATATAAAAAAAGGACCCCAAATCGAATGGTTGAGGGGGAAAATGGAAAAGGAGCTGCAAGGTGTGGTGGCGTCAGCCAGGTGTAGGAGGGAAACAGAAAGGGGGTTGGGGGAATCCTGCTGCTGATCCTTTTCATCCTGAAAAGGCAAAAGGTCCTTTGACGACAAGAACAGCAGCAGGAGCAGCAGAAAAAGCAGGAGCATCAACACCACCACCAGCAGGCGTCGTTGATTCTGGTCGGTCATAAACTCCACCCCTCCTCCCCCCCCACAGGTGTTGACGTTGTCAGGCGGACATGAGAGATAGACCGATGGCTAGGATTTTTTTCAGGATTACCCGGATTAGATCCAGGGGTTTATGTACACGGAGGAAAGGAAACCATCAGGAATTCCCGCTACGTGCTGTAAAGTATTCCGAGAATCTCAGCCATGAAGGAGCGTGGTATTCTAGACGTCATTCCAAAATGAAATTCCAAGAAGATTAATACTGGAATGTCTACACAGTCACCTTCAGAGATTCTGAAATAAAATATAATTCCTTTCTCATATTTTTGTATCGTTCATAACTGCGTGAACTTGATAGATATGAAAGCCCATGTTGATGTTTAGAAATCATGCACCACCACATAGTGTCTTTTTCAAAAACTTTTGTCTCAGTGAAATTTACACATGGTTTCTGAGTAAGGAATAGACAAGACTTTACCAATCTCAAACACGAAAGAGAGAGATAATACAATCCCAATAACAAGCAATTAGCGGGGGAACGAACGGAAGAAATTAGAATAACAGCCAATGAATCTATGATTATTTTCCGCTCTAAGAACTTACAAAAAACTACAATAACTAAAAAAAACTACAATCACTAACTGGAAACCGGTCGATCTGTTGATGGGACAACAGATGGGTAGTTAATACATCCCTTTTTCCCATCGTCATTATGCCCATCAGTTATAGCCTATTAAGCGCAGTAAAACACGATTCACCCCACCGAATGGAGTGGATTTAAAAGTGGTCTTCGTAACGGGAGCACGTGCTGGCATAAGGCCAAACGAATTTAAGGACAAGAGAGGTTGTATAGAACCTAAGGTGAAAAGGTGAGCTCCTTTAACAGGCAATTAAAGGAGAGAAATAGTCATCTGTCAGCAGCGAATGTTTTAATAGAACTTGATGAGAATAGTTAAGAGATACTAGGTGACTACTCGGTACTATATTCTGGTGGAAGACACGAACTTTATTATTATTATTATTATTATTATTATTATTATTATTATTATTATTATTATTATTATTATTATTATTATTGCAGAGTTTCTACAAAGGATTGTAGATCTGTTATCATATAACAATTATTTGGTATATTTCCAGTGATAAATCTTTCAAAAGCCGTACATTTAGTACGTGAGACCATACAATTAATCTGAAAATAGATTCATATAGTTTCTATTAATATTTCTTATGATTTATTACTACGCTAAGCATTTCTGTGGAGGAACGTATCTTTGACAGAAGATTAAACCATAAAGGGTATGAGGCTAGCAACCGCATACCAAAGTGTCAGCTGAAAACCTCTTAGAGGAAAATTCACGGTATTGTATTTATATGCATATACATTATTTAGGTTTGTGTGTATTTTGTATACATGTATAAATTTATAGGCACATACACATGTATATATATAAATATATATATATATATATATATATATATATATATATATATATAGTTAGATAGATAGATATAATATATATACATATATGTATATGTATATGTATATATGTATATGTATATATATATATACATATATATATATACAAAGAGAGAGAGAGAGAGAGAGAGAGAGAGAGAGAGAGAGAGAGAGAGAGAGAGAGATTTAAATGATTTTTCTCCTGAATCGATGCCCCAGTGAAAACCAAATGAAACGCAATATACTCAAGACAGCGTTAGTGAAGACCTTCCTGCCATCACAATCTATGGGTATGTGTGCTGCTGTTGTTAGCTGCCACAGATGCCCATACGCGTCACCAACAGCTGATCACACACACACGGGCATACACTCACTCACACACACACACTCACACACAAACACACACGTGCGCGCGCGCAGTCTTGTCAGAGGAGGGTGTGGTAGAAAATTTATACGCAGGGGCGGAGGTATATTCAATGCGTATAGAAACTAGGAACGCATTTCAAGATGAAATGTAAAATCAAGTACAAAATAAGCACATATATACATAAACGTCAATTATAATATGATGATTGAAAAATTAGTAAAGTAAAGGTGGAAAAATGGAATTGGATGGGAAAGGAACAGATAAATTAGAGAAATAAATTAATACAAGACAAGAACGATAATGACAGTTGAGACAAAACCCTGGATACAACGGCATTTGTAGGTGTAAATTAACGTAGTTTAAATTTAGCGAAGATTCTAAGTTAGCCCTGTGGTTAGTAGTAAGAGTAAAATTTTAATTATATTTAGACACTAAAATTTTCAAAAATATACGAAAAATAAATCTAGAACCGAGAGTTTCATTCCGACAAGAAATAATGAAATCGGGTAATAATGTTGTTGATTTGTTTACTAATGGAAAATAATTATGAACTGGAAATCAAAGTACAGGGTAATTGTGATGATCTAATGTTCAGGGATATATAAAAAAAAGTATACAGTGTTAGATCTTATAAAATTACAAAACATTAATGATTAAAATTTGTAAACCAGGTAACAGAAACGGTTCATAAGTAAAATAAAGTCAACTTTATCTAATTAACACGGTCGTTTTAGCATCTGTGACGGTTACTTAAACTTGTTACAGACGTCTGGAGTCTGGGTGTGAGCGGCGACGGGGTGCGAAGTGACCCAGAGAGCTTACAGAGCGAATCATTTCGAAGGTTCAGATTGAACCTCGATCAGCCTGATTCTCGATCGTATCTCGTACGTCAGAATTTTCAGGGAACGAGCCACAGATTACAAAAGAGAAATAACACCGATAAAAACGTTGAAATATAACAAAGAACGTTACACTCAAAAGAAAAACTTGTTAACCCCACCCACCCACCCCCCACCCTCCCCACGCTTTCCATTTCCACCTTCTTCATCGATATATTCTTGTAACACCTGCCCCACCCCCCACATAAACACACCTGCACTTGATTAGGACAGGTACTCAACAAGTACATTCCCTTAGTACAGCTGCTACACATACTCACACCTGCCTTTTTGTTTTGGGGTGTCTAAAGGCATTTGTTCGGTGTCACAGGTTATGCCATACATGTATGTTCGATCAAAAGGATCATCATTGATTAATGAGGATAATTAATCAGGGCGTGTAATTACTAAAAACAGCCAATGTATCTGTCGTGGCTGGGTCACTGAAAATTACTTCATTTATTTTCTGATCAGTAGAGAAATTTGTGCTGAATACTTGGGTACTTATGCAAACAGTTGAAGGTTTTTATGTCAATGATCTACGAAAACTTTCAGGATAATAATAATAATAATAATAATAATAATAATAATAATAATAATAATAATAATAATAATAATAATAATAATAATAATAATGAATGTTATGCTATGTTTAAACTTCCTTTTTGCACATTAATAACAAATTAGATTTTTGGATATTGAGCGAATTCATCAATTCCCTCTTTCAGACAGGCTTTGAAAAATCAGTTTGGAGATTTGGGCTACCATTCATGGTCCTGGGCACTATTTGTGGTTCTAGGGCACCATTTACGGTTTTACGCCAGTATTTGTCCCTCTGGGCCACTATTTTTGGCTCTTGGAGACTTTTGGTGATTCTGGGTCACCATTCATAGTTTTAAGCCACTATCTGTGGCTCCGGGCCACTTTTGATGGTTATGGGACACCATTCATGGTTTTAGGCCACTATCTGTAGCTCTGGGTCCTTATTGGTGGCTCTGGGCCACTATTTTTGGCTTTGGACCACTATTGGTGGTTCTGGGCCACGATTTATGGTTCTGTGCCACTACTTGTCGTTCTGGGCCACTACTTGTGGTTCTGGGCCACTACTTGTGGTTCTGTGCCACTACTTGTGGTTCAGGGTCGCTAATTGTGGCTCTGGGCCATTATTTGTGGTTTTTGGCCACTACTCTGGGCCACTAGGTATAGGTTCTGAGCTTTCTATATGCCACATTTAGCTTTCTTACGCCAAGTGGTGACTATTGACCGATGTTCATAAGCATTGATGAGTGTCGTAGCCATTTTTTTTCTTTTACTTTGACCTTCCATTAGTCAATAATAATAATAATAATAATAATAATAATAATAATAATAATAATAATAATAATAATAATAATAATAATAATTTAAGGATATTTTCAACCTCCTCCGAACCTTGTATACTACTTCATAAGTGTTAATGTATGTCTGCAGTAGAGAACTGCACTCACCAAAAAAAAAAAAAAAATTGATCAACGTAATGGTATATCATTTACAGTAATGCCCTATTAATAAGGTTTGCAACTCAAACGCTGGACGGTCGCTGATCGGATTAAGAATAATTAAAATGATATATTCCCAAAATTTTTAAGAAATGGGTTTCGAATACGTCAGTCGTGAACTCGTCCGTTCAAGAAACGCGTGTAAATGAGGATGTCGTGCCACTGGGACTTCAGAAGTTCAATCGAAGATGCAATGTATAACTACCCTAATGCTATTCTACTTATTAATTTATTAATTCAATTTTTTAATAAGTGAGATCTCTTCTTTCTGTATTTCCCTTTGCCTTCTCTTACTACCTAATGAGAACCATATTCTTTGGAAGCTTGAATTTCAAGTAAATGGCCAATGTGGGCTCGTTCCATGTGAATAGGGTTCATCTTCTGAATAATAATAATAATAATAATAATAATAATAATAATAATAATAATAATAATAATAATAATAATAATAATAATAAAAAATGATTGAAGTGCAACGAAGAATACACATCAAGGGTGTGGTTTCTATAAAAGAACTTAACTCCGTTGAGGGTAGTTAAAAAGAATTGAAGACTGAAGTGAAATAACCAGCAGGCTATTAAAAACAGCGATCGCCAAAGACAATAGCAGTCTTTTCATAGTATTCTGCGTAGAAAGCTTATAAACTATCCTTGACTTCAGCACCTCCAGTGATCTCTGAAAAGTTATCATACGGTTATGGCGGCCTGAAATTGACCTGCATATTAAAGATTGGGTCATATTTCTGAATCTGACCTGAACTGACCTCTGTGAGGTGTCTGGGTACTAAGTAATTCACTGAGGCAGGGCGGGAAGGCTTTTTATGTCTTTATAAATGGAACTCGATTTGTAAGAGGCTTTGTAAAAGGAACTGGGGTGTAATATAAAGGTAAAGGGAAAATTTGGTTATATATATGTATATATATATATATATATATATATATATATATATATATATATATATATATATATATATATATATATATATATGAAGGGTTGAAGTTTTCCTTTTTCTTGCAAAATGCTAATAAAAACGCCCTTGGCCTTAATTTTTCCTTCAATTTTTATATTATTTTATTACAAGTCACTTGCTCTACATAGGAAAAATTATGCAATTCACTTGAAAGTATTTCTTTATTAATAACACAGGGTTATGTGTATATTCAGTAAATACAATTAAAGAATAATCTTGTTATGGATTAATCCTCCATCAGTTTTTTGAATAATTTTTTTTTTTTCACATTTCCATAAAGTTATGTTGTTAAACTAAAATTCCAACAATGAATATCGTCTCATTTTTAGCCCGATTAAATTGTGCTTCCTTTTCGATGCAATGATTATAAAGTTTGCATTTGAAAATAAAAAGGCATCATTAACTATTTACACAATTGAATCGTTTTACTCTAAAACATAAACAGTTTAAAGTTTGGTTTGAAGGTAACTAAACCTCTTAATATAAAGCTGGACTGTTATTCATAATAATAAAGCTAAGGTTTCGTGTTTTTCCACAAGATAAGTCTATTACTTTATTTATTTCACTTAAAAACTTGAGTTGCATCTTTTCATTTGAGTTCTTTGGCTTTATAATTCTATTAAAAACGCTTTTTATATTCAAAAGTATTATTTATGAAATCAAGTAAAGACTACTAATCGTGTTACAAATTCTACTTTATTTACTCTTTAAATCTATGGTATTATTCTCTTTGACTATGTACAGTAATGGGTCTCTTACTAAACTAGACAAAAGAGAGCTGAGAAAATATTCATATTCATGTTCGACAACTGTGATTAGAATTTTTTCGACTATATGTGAGTTATCTTTTATGCTATTTTGCAAAGGTTCATATCCGATACATTTCAGCAGTTTACTGTTTAAACCAGGCAACTAGCCATATTTCGAGTTAGGCAATTATCCATTATATATTCACTATACGTATGTATGAATGTATGTAGATTGTGTGTGTGTATATGTATATGTATATATATATATATATATATATATATATATATATATATATATATATATATATATATATATATATATATATATATATATATATATATATATATATATATATATATATATATATGCATAACTATATAAGTGTATATATAAACATATTCATTTATATCATCCATACATGTATATATATAAATTTATACATATATATATATATATATATATATATATATATATATATATATATATATATATATACTGTATATATACTGGGTGTTTCTGAAATTAGAGCCCTCCCCTCCACAGAACAAATGGAAAGTTATGAAGTTTTCTGCTGAAGCCTATCTCCAAGTACATTATTTTAAGTTTCTGTTAAGCTATTTTTCATTTTACATTTCTTGTATTTTCAGACTGAGTGACGGAGTTAGATACAGCCATGGCTAACGACACAGATGAAATCAGATGGATTGACCGAATCCGGGCTATAACCTTCAGAGGCCAGGGATTGGTGCATCCTTCATTTCACGTTCCTGGATAGCTAAATACATTAAGAGAGATGAACCTTTGTTAAAAGAAACTGGAACAAAAATCCATATGACTCTCATCGCGAAAAGAGTAAGAATCTTGGAAGGCCTAAAGTCCTTTCTCAGGAGTCAAAAGACATCATAGCTGAGGCAGTGGGTAAACCAAGAAAGTCTTTACGTAAATTGGCGCTTGAACTAGCAACATAAAGGGGAAAGAAGAGAAGTTATAGTGCTGTATATCGTGAGTTGAAAAAATCTGGTATCAAGCCATTTCATGTTGTCAGCAAGCCCAACATCACTCAGCAACAGAGAGAAGACTGTGCATGGTTTTGTGGTTCATTTCTTAAAGATTGGGATGAAGCTGACTTTCCCCATGAATTCTTCATTTACACAGTCAGGAAGCCAAATCATAAAAATTACATCATTTGGCTGCAAAGTTGGATGATATCAGCGATGGCGTGCGCTATCGCCAAGTTGTAAAATTTCCTGAATGTTTGGGAATTTTTCTCTGTTTCACAACCAAACGGTTGATGTGGATCATCAAAGAAAAAGGACAGTCATGGAATGGCGAATACTTCAGAGAAACTGTGCTTACTGGTGGAGTATTTCCTTTCCTCAGAGATCCTGAAAATGTGTTATCTGTTGAAGAAGTCACATTTTTGCCTGATAAGGCACCATGTTTCAAGGCTCCTCAGACACAGGAGCTGCTTCGAAACAGTGGTATCGATTTCTTCTCGTCAAATGAATTTCCAGGTAGCTCCCCTGACCTTAATGTCTGTGAAAACATTGGTAGTATCTTAAAGGGTCGTGTTGAAGTGCGCACAGTGAACTATGATGGTATACCAAGCCTCGACGACCTGCGAAGAGAGGTGACCGAAGTTCTCAGGGAAATGGAGTTTGAGTCTCGGCTTTTTTGAGATTTGCTGAAATCATACCCCTCAAGAATGCAGGCTATGGTACAGTCAGATGGAGGCCACACAAAATATTAAATACTCAGAGAGAAACTTGAATAAATACCTGTTCCGAATTACTTTTGTTTTTGTCCATATCAATTTTAGTTTATGATGTAGAGGGGGCCTCTAATTTCAGAAACACCCTGTATATATATATATATATATATATATATATATATATATATATATATATATATATATATATATATATATATATATATATATATATATATATATATATATATATATATATATATATATATATATATATATATATATATATATATATATATATATATATATTCCTGAATGTGCTGCAGCTATGACAGTCTACAAATGATGTACATTTTATTACCGATTTTTATTCCTAATTATCGTTTAATCCTATTTTTTTAAATTCATGTTTACAACTCCAACACTATTTTCCACTGTTCACTGTTATGAATAAGTAATAAAATATGGTATTATGAAGAATGAGCAAAATAGTTGTTGTTTTTCTCTTTCCTGAACAGGCTTCCTTTATTTTTTATTTATGTTTTCGGCATTATTAATTGAATAGTCATAATTCCTCATTACGGAAAAATATCTGTGAGTGAAGAACGTATGTATGTAAATCCATACAACAAACAGATTTTAATTGACATATTCTACCATTCATGTTTTCATGTGTTTTACACATATGCATCATCTCTCTCTCTCTCTCTCTCTCTCTCTCTCTCTCTCTCTCTCTCTGGTCACTCGCACAGGTATTTATTATTCCCACCTCGTCATTGTAAAATATATCAGCGCTCTAAGACAGGCCAAGATAGTCTGTCGAGACGACGGACATAAGAGCTATATTTGCCTGTTCATTGTTGCACTGGATTCCCAGCACGCGGCACGCGCAGCTGCTGTCAAAAGCGGTTGCTAGGTAGTGTTTGTTTATTATTATTTTTTTACGTAGTTCAGCGTTTTCTTATGTGAATAATTTGTGGCTTTTGTGATTTAGAATAATTGAATAAACATTTCAAAACTGAATTTAAGGTTTAATGTTTCCATTTCATGGATAAAACCGTAGACCTCCATGACAGCAACACGTGGCAGATGGCCAGGCCAGGTGCGCACGCGCTCTGGTAGTCGCCAGACACCACCACTAAACTGTCCCCCAACTTTTTCTTTTAGCTTTTTTCGTACAAATAATGGTCTTACTTGTAAAAAAAATTGTCCCCTCTCTTAAACTGGTCGTATCAAGTGTTTGGGGTAAAAAGTGCCCTCCTTAAAATGCTAAAAAGGAAATTAAAAAAAAAATGCCAACTTAAATTTCATTTTTTTTCATTTGAATTTATTTTTAGCTTGATTACATGATGATGTTTTTCCTTGTACATTCGTGATAAAATAAAGCCATGATTTCTTGATGTTTATTATGTACAGTAGATATTAACAAAATAACTTTGCTTTCATTACTAAGAGGAAATAATTTTTGTTATTAATACTACTGTTTCTAAGCATAGTATGATTTGAGTCATCATTGAACACTCTGAGTTTTATATGTACGCGCTTTATCTCTTTCTCTCTCTCCTTGGCTAAATTCCATATATATATATATATATATATATATATATATATATATATATATATATATATATATATATATATATATATATATATATATATATATATATATATATATATATATATATATATATATATATATATATATATATATATATATATATATATATATATATATATATATATATATATATATATATATATATATATGTATATATATATGACTCAAATAATACTATGCTTAGAAACGGTAGTATTAATAACAAAAATTATTTCCTCTTAGTAATGAAAGCAAAGTTATTTTGTTAATATCTACTGTACATAATAAACTTCAAGAAATCGTGGCTTTATTTTATCACGAATGTACAAAGGAAAAACATCATCATGTAATCAATATCGCCAAGCGCAAAAGCACACTGTGGTAAGTATATATATATATATATATATATATATATATATATATATATATATATATATATATATATATATATATATATATATATGTATGTATGTATGTATATATATATATATATATATATATATATATATATATATATATATATATATATATATATATATATATATTGCACTTGTGTTTATGAATGTGTTTTTGTACTTGTCTGTCTGTATGAAACTCAATTAATGTCACTGACGTATACCATAATACAAAATATATAAACAATTTCGTTGGTTTTTGTAATTGTCATTTTTCTGTTCAGTTCTTTGTTCATTACGAAGCATCGACTTGAAAATTATTACGCTGTCTTATCTGTGTGCAAATACGAACTCTAAAAATCAACTGAAATACTGAATACCCATATTTCCATCAGAATTCTCACTCACATAACGATGTACTCTCGCAGCATAAGTCTTTGTAGTCGTACCTATTTCGACTTAATATTCAGCTGTTTCTGTGTATATGCTTGTTGTCTATTCGTTTCTTTAGGGCATGGAGAGGTTAATTATAAATTGACTTCATTATATGTTCTTGTCAGTCTTCCCGTTTCTCCGTTTTCTGTTATTCTCATAATCGTCCCTCTTTTAAGAGGCGTGCATGTTGCATCTTTCGATGCCAGCTCCTCGCTTTGTGCGTGTGTGTGTGTGTCATTGTGTGTGCATGTGCGTGTCTGTGTGCATGTGTTTTCACAACAAGGTGTTACTGCAGGGCGTTTACTTAGCCCTTGATATATGTTGCATAATCGTAGATTGGTCGATAAAACGTTAGTTTACTCAAAACAAATAAAATCAACTTTAAATAAAGTTATACCTGTTGGACTTTATCAGTTAAAGAAAATGTTAATTTTCAGGCATCAAGTGGAAGCGATTCATTAACAGACAAACAAAACGATTAGTTAACAAACAAGCAGAACAAACCTGACATTCAAACTGGGAGATGTAGCGGAAATACCGCGTCTTCTGGCGGTTACCTTGACAACGAGGAAATGAAAGCCTCCCAGGAGGGAGTGTTTCTTTCGAAATAAACCTGAATGGACCACTTAAATTATATGCAATAGATGAAAGAATTAATATTTATGTTTAAGAATAATATACATTAGGTCTATAAATTAATATTCATATTTTAGAATGCGATATGATCTAAAATTCGCTCAGAAGTAGCTTAAATGAAGTGCCTTAATATCAATAAGAAAAGGCGGGAAATTGACTTAGCTCTCGGCAGCTGGCAGTGTTGACCTGGTGTTAGGCATCCTACTGGTTACCTGGTGGGTAAGGAGCGGGAGGGTAGGGAGCATGAGATGGGCAGGAAGGCCGGTAATACCCAAGGTAGCGACGGCAGGCAAGGCAGGATTGCCAGGCAGCCTCAGCCATCCAGGGCTACTTGCTGCAGGTGATCCGAAGGAGAGATTAGCCATGAGAGAAGTGGCCTTTGAGATTTATCCCAATTCCGTCTCTCATTGTCTTTCATTCCTACGCCAAAACGAAGTTTAATTATCCTAGTCTCTTTTCCAAAGACTCCTGCGTAAACTGCATAACATTGAGACACACAAGACGTCCGTCGAGAGTTCGGACAACGAAGGATTTTCTCTTGCTCCGACCGGTGCGTCAGAGAGCACCTGCTTTTGGCGCACTTGTCCTTCAGTATCACCTGTACCGTGTTTTTCACTGTTAGGAAAAAGGGGAAAAATGGCATTCCCTTATACGACTTCGGGTTTGGTGGATTCTCTTTCCGTCCTCTTTGTGTATTCAGGATCTGTAAAGGGGAATGCTAAGGAACGAATATTCTTGAGGTTGGACCAAGTGTTTTGTTTATGAAATTAATTCTTGCTTATTTGGTCTTTCCAAAAAAAAAAAAAAAAATCTTTCTTGTCATTTACTGTGTTTAAGATTTCCGTATTTTAATAAGCTTTCCTTTGAGAATATTGCTTTGCTCCCATTTGAGTTGTTGCAAGAGAAGTGAGTATTTGTTTGAATGAGTTGAAATTAACTTTTATAATGAGTAACAAATCTATGAAGTAATTCCTATTAACATCATGAATAAATCATACACACTCACTTCATGAATCTATATTTATGCACACACACATAATATATATATATATATATATATATATATATATATATATATATATATATATATATATATATATATATAATATATATATATATATATATATATATATATAATATATATATATATATATATATATATATATATATATATATATATATATATATATATATCTTTACATCCCTAACAGTTACCCACAGCACAACGCAAGGCATCCTTGCCTATAACGGAAATCCAAGGATACCGAGAAGGATACAGAAGGATCTATATGCCGTAATGTATAAACCAATCAACGTGCCAGGCTGCCGTATCCATTATGTAAATACCTCAAGACCAAATGGAATAACTGCAGGTGATATAGACCTAGAATTATATTATCGCCAACTCGTCCCTCTCACCTGTCTTCCGTTGGGCAAATTCGTTTCAAGTACGTTTTTCCCCCTTCCTGATCGAGGTGGAGTGACCTTTTTAATGTCACCTGTACCGAATACCTTTTGTAATTTACTCTTTTCTTAATATATTTTTCATTTATTTTTTTCTTTCTTATTTTTAAAGTTTTTTTTTTCTAATTTGGTGGTTAGTGACTTGGTGGACCTTAATGCCAAATCTAGAGAGAATGGAAGAATACAATGAGTATATTCTCTGAACAGGCTCTTGGTCTGAAATGCTTGCTAAGTACAGCACTCTCAACTGAAATAACATTAAAAAGGCTTAATCTAATGGAATTGGCATCATTAGAAGACAATTTTATAGATATAATTTCCATGGAATGAAGTTTCCATGGAAGAAAATTCAAGGTCTTTCGTACGAATAAAACTTGAAGAAACCAGAGTTAATTTGATTAATGTAAACTCAATGGGGCCCGTTTGTACGCATTTAAATTCAAGAGAACCCAATTTTGTGAAGTTACTTTTCTTGGGAGCGGATTGACTTCAAAAGAACTCAATGTTTTGGAAGTTAGTTTCCAAGGGAGCCAAATTTTGAGAAGTTGCTCTCCTTGTGAGCGGATAAACATCCAGAAAACTCAGTTCTGTGAAGTTACCTTCCACGCGAGCCAGTTAATTTCAAGGAAGCTCAATTTTTTTTAGAAGTTACCTTCCGCAGGTGCCAATTTTACTCATAATATTTCCAGGGAACCAAAATATAACGGAAAAACTTAAAGGAACCACAATCTTATTCGAGAAACTTCGAGGAAATTCAACTTCGACGAGACCTGTGAAAACTTTACCGGAAACTTCTCGAGACTTTTCCTTTTCAAATTTCTTCATCTCCCATCTTGGATAGCAGCGAGTCATTGAAACCTTCAAACAGTTACAGCAGCTGTCCTGAACGAGTACTGCTGGTGCAGCTTGCTATTGCCGGTGCAGCTTGCTGCTATTGCCCTCATCTCTCTCTCTCTCTCTCTCTCTCTCTCTCTCTCTCTCTCTCTCAAAGCATTTTACCAAGAACAGAGAAAGAAGACCTCCATCTACAGGTATCTCGGAGAAGGTCTTAACACCTGCCGCTAGGTCTTCAGGTGTCGCGTGCCCTTGTACCCTCTTACAAATTGTGATGCTGGGTTTTTGCTTTGGGTGTTTAGCGCCAACCTCTCTCTCTCTCTCTCTCTCTGTCTCTGTCTCTCTCTGTCTCTCTCTGTCTCTCTCTTTATTTTCGTCAGACTACAAATGGATGCTTTTGTATGTTATACTTTTATGTCTCATAACCATTGTAAAATGGAAATGAAATAAAGTTTTTTATTTAATTTGACACACTCTCTCTCTCTCTCTCTCTCTCTCTCTCTCTCTCTCTCTCTCTCTCTCTCTCTCTCTCTCTCTCTCTCACTTGTTGTCGTCAAGCTTTTTTTTGTAAGTTTGCAAATGACGCTTTTGTATATTGCATTTTTATGTAATAACCATTGTAAAGTGGAAATAAAGTTTTTTAATCTCTCTCTCTCTCTCTCTCTCTCTCTCACTCTCTCTCTCTCTCTCTCTCTCTCTCTCTCTCTCTTGTTTTCTCAAGCTTTTTATTTTTGTTAGATTACAAACGACACTTATGTATTTTGTATTTTCATGTGTAATAGACATTGTAAAATGGAAATAAAAATGTTTTTTTTATCTGATTTGATGTGGTTCAACTCTCTCTCTCTCTCTCTCTCTCTCTCTCTCTCTCTCTCTCTCTCTCTCTCTCTCTCTCTCCTCAAGCTTATTCCCATTTTCTTCAGACTGTAAATGGAAGCTTTTGTATTTTGTATTTTCATGTGTAATAACAATTGATTTTATGTGATTTGATTTGAGTCTCTCTCTCTCTCTCTCTCTCTCTCTCTCTCTCTCTCTCTCTCTCTCTCTCTCTCCTTGTTTGGTAATTGTTCTCTTTGTTGCTGTTATCGTAATTACTGTTGGAATTCTTCCTTCCTTCCTATTTTCTTGCTGTTCTTGTTTTGTTGCATCCATTCAGTTATATTGTGAAGTTTTTGCTGTGTTTAATGGCACTAGTATTTGAATTTGTAAAAAGATGAATTAATGAAAGAAAAAATTAATACATTAATAATTTTGTGAATAAAACATAGAATAATTAAAGCTAAACACATACAGGACCACAAATTACGTTTGCTATATTCACGAGATTCGTCATTAATAATAATAATAATAATAATAATAATAATAATAATAATAATAAGAAGAAGAAGAAGAAGAAGAAGAAGAAGAAGAAGAAGAAGAAGAAGAAGAAGAAGAAGAAGAAGAAGAAGAGAATGTTTTGGCATCATATTTCCTCCAAGCAAGTACAGAAATGTCAGTGTTTTTACACATTCAACAATGCTGTAAGCTCAAAGAGTGTCTTGTCAATCATTTTCTTGTGCAAATTACCTAAGAAAACCAGCATCGTACAAGATCCATTAGCGAGGTAAATGGATAGGTAGAAAATGCTTCAGATCATATAGATTATATATATATATATATATATATATATATATATATATATATATATATATATATATATATATATATATATATATATATATATATATATATATATATATATATATATATATATATATATATATATATATATATATATATATATATATATATATATATATATATATATATATATATATATATATATACTGTATATATATATATATATATATATATATATATATATATATATATATATATATATATATATATATATATATATATATATATATATATATATATATATATATATATATATATATATATAATATATATATATATATATATATATATACAGTATATATATATATATATATATATATATATATATATATGACGTAAGTGGGATGGATTTCAAGCAGTCTGCTAAAACAAATTGTGCCTCTGTTGACCTAAGGCTTCCTAAGCAGTGAATTGCATGCTTGGGGTTAGATTACTGTTCTGGGTCGCATTTATGGTAAAGGAGGGTTTGGGGCTAGCAGCCCCATACCAAAAGACGTGCTTAAATCTACCCACAACAGTTGCCTAACTATCATATAGGGATGGGTTTAGTTTCTCACAAAATTTCAGAACATGTCATTAATTCAGTCCTTTTATGTCAAGAGCATAACATGCTTGGCGCGTTATAATTTATTCAGAAAGCTTTTTCAATGTGGCATACATAATTATTTTATATGTCAAGGGTATATGACATTTATTATGCTTTATAATTTATTCATATTACATTTATAATTCGAATCTCCAATTCTCGTGAGCGATGATATTCGATGCCATTTTGCTTTTTAGTAACAACCAAAGTTATCATTGACTCGTTTAACAAAAAGAAAACTTAATGTGCGTCCTGGCTAATATAAAACATATCCTATACACCCGTCGGTAACTTATCGCATACATATCACAAACAGGTTGAAAACAAGTGTACGACTGTAATTGGAGAACGAACTTTTTTATCAAAAGCTGGATAAGCATTTGCACCACTGGTTAGAACCACCAATAAATCGTTGACTTGTATTAAACCTATTTGTGTTGTGTATGCGACAAGTTGGTGACCCGTGTTCATGATATGTTGATGACATTTTTTGACATGTTGATGACATATATTCTTACCCGTTTTTAACATGTCCATGACATGTTTATGACACGTTTATGACATAATTTACCTGTGTGGACGCACCCTTATAAACTACATCCAGGTACCCATATTGTTCTTCTAAGTATTAAGGAATCTAATTCCTCAACATGCCTTCCTCCTACCTCTTTTTTTTATCTCCTTTTTATCTCGTTTACCAACAACCACCATGCGGGTATTTTCATAAGGTTCGTTCAACTCCCCCTCGGGGTTAAATACCCCTTTGCCTCAGTGACGCGTGTTCCAATAATAATTGTGATTTTCTTTGTTTACAGGTGCTGGGTCCTCTTTCCCGTTCAAGTCGTTCCTGTCTTTTATTGACAGGTTCTGAATCCCTTTTGGCCAGGTGACTGTATTACTTTTGGATAGAAAAGAGCGTCTATATTCTTTATAGAGGTTCCAGTAATTGTGATGATTTAACTGAAAGTCTTGGACCTTTTAGCTTTGTTTAAAGAGTCTGAACCCTTTCCCATTAATAACAAAGATATACAGGATCAAGAAGTGTCTGCTATAAACGATCCAGTAATTGTGAACTCATCTGAAGCGTTCATCTCCTATTTAGTTGACACTCATCACTTATAAAGGTTCCGTTAACTGTGACCCTGCTTAAAAGAGCTTAGATCCCCTTTCTGCCGATTGATGCTCACTTGTCCACGAGACAAAGGGTTAAATGAGAGATGAAATTATGATCCCATTAGAATGAAACACTGGCTTTCCTCACGGAACACTGCGCCTGTTGTTGAAGCATCGACCGGTATTTCTGCAACGGTCGACGTCGTTAGTCCTTTGTTTTTTGGAGCGCCCGAACCAGTGGTCATTCTTCTTTGTCTTTGCAGTTGGCAGTTAGTGTTTTTTTTTTATTTACCTGTTTTATCTGATGATATTCTTATTGTTTCATGCAAGCTAAACTTGTCATGGAAGAAAAATATTTTCTTTTACAGAAGTTTTAAGTTTATCAGGGTTGATTTTGAAGTCTAAGAATATTCCTACTTAAATTTTGTTACATTATTTATCTATTACATTATTTATCTATATATATATATATATATATATATATATAATATATATATATATATATATATATATATATATATATATATATATATATATATATATATATATATATTATATATATATATATATATGTATATATATATATATGTATATATATATATATAATATATATATAAATATATATATATATATTTATATATAATATATATTATTATATATATTATATATATATATATATATATATATATATATATATATATATATATATATATATATATATATATATATATATATATACTGTATATATATATATATATATATATATATGTATGTGTGTATGAATGTATGTATAACTGATTCACGAAGATGTGGAACATGATGAATGTGTAAATAAAGGAAAATGCCACGAAGGAAAAATGACACAACGGAGTGGTTGCTGGGCCTTTCGACACAATGCTCCTTTACTAGCAGGCTAATGATAAAAATATAAAAATAAGTTTACTAGAAAGCTCGTATAATTGACAGCTGACACACAGACATCCCTGAGGGCGGGGATTATAAGGAACAGATGAGCCTGGAAGGCAACACAGTTGAAGAATTAGTGGACCTGCCAAAACAAAGGTAAATCCATTTACCTTTGTGTTGGCAGGTCCACTGATTCTTCAATTGTGTTGGATTCCAGGTGCATCTGTTTCTTTATAATCTCCATCCTCAAGGATATCTGGATGTCATCTGTCAATTATACGAGCTTTCTTGTAAACTTATTTTTATATATTTTATCAGTCTACTAGTAAAGGACCGTTGTGTTGAAAGGCCTAGCAACCACTTCTTTGTTTCATTATTCCTTTGTGGCATTTGCCTTTATATATGTATAAATATATATATATATGTGTGTGTGTGTGTGTGTGTATACACACACACACACATATATATATATATATATATATATATATATATATATATATATATATATATATATATATATATATATATATATATATATATATATATATATATATCACTAAAAGGACCTCATTCAAACTGGATGGTATCTAATGGAGTACGGATACTTGATAATGTGGACTGTTTGTCCAAGAAAACTTGTAACTTTTTTTTTAATAAATACTCCATTAGATACCATCCAGTTTGAATGAGGTCCCTTTAGTAATTCTACTAATGCACAGAACTATTGTGTATGTGATAAAGTTAATATATATATATATATATATATATATATATATATATATATATATATATATATATATATATATATGTGTGTGTGTGTGTGTGTGTGTGTGTGTTGTTTGTGTATATATAGTATATATATATACTGTATATATAGATATATATGTATAAATATAGATAGATAGATAGATAGATAGATATTGATAAACCTTTGACATCAAATGTACCGTCCAAGCTTCTCGTCATATCAGCCATAACAATAACTCCATAACTTTTATACAAAGCCTGATGAAGGATCTAATCCTATAATCAGCGAGTACCGCATGATACAATCCGAAGGATTAAAGTGCCACGTGCCTAGGCACCAGGACGGCGGCCGGCGACGCCAGAACCCCAGATAACGGCAATCGATCAATAAACCTTAGCCCATTTTTTTGTTGATAAGAATCGAGATAAGGAAGGAGGTTTTTCAGAGCTGTCTGGTTTTTTTTTTAAGGGATTGTTTTATGAATGGAGATTGATGGTGATAAAGATTTGTTAGTGTTTTATCAGATTTCGGTCTCGTTGTGACTCGTGACCGCTGGCACTAGACAGGGCATTTGAAAGGGGGCATAAACCCCCCTGGGTTTGCCTTTTATTGGAGCCATGTAACGTAACTGAAATATAAGGTGAACCCAAATTATGTCACGAACTCCAGAGTCAGCTGATTTTTTCATATGCTAACACTTTTAAATAGCGGAATTTTCCACCTTCCTCTGTGTTCCGCAACTCTTTTTTCACACTCAGTCAATTCTGGTTCATCATCGCTTGATGAAACGATCGCCTCAATCGAACTGACCAATCAATCATCGCGCAAATTCTTTCCTATTAATTCTTTTCTGTCTTAAGATTACACGAATCTTAAGGCCTGATTGAGTGACTGATATTAACTGAAATTAAAACTGATATTGACTGATATCTTTACGTAATCTGGCGCCGCAACCGCTCTTAAATAAAGAGGGATTATCACCCCCTCTAATTTTTCTGTTTGGGTTTTTTTTCAGAGAGGGGCTCGCGCGTGCGCAGATCGTAAACGAAAGTTTATTAACCGAATTCATGAATAGGTGAATGTCGGCCGCGTGTTGGGAGACTGATCAAGTCCCACGATTTAATCAGAGGTTCTTGGTATCGACTGCAATGAAGAGGGAGCACAGAGCCGGGGGGCGGGGTCTTGTGGGGGGATGTGGGACGAGTGGGCGGTGGTATTGCATCATTTATTCATCGCCTGCAGTTTTATGCTTGCTGATATTCTCTCTCTCTCTCTCTCTCTCTGTCAGAAAAAATGAATAAAAAATAAACAGAAAAATAGATAAATAATGAATATGTTTCTAGCTTCCTTAAGATATATAATTAGTGATAATTTGCCTTGAAAAAAAATTAAGGAATAAATGAATACATTTACAGTAACCTTGAAATATTCAGGCACTCAGTAATATTCTCTCTCTCTCTCTCTCTCTCTCTCTCTCTCTCTCTCTCTCTCTCTCTCTCTCTCTCTCTCTCAAAAAAAAAAAAAAAAAAATCAAGGAATAAATGAATACATTTATAGTAACCTTGAAATATTCAGGCACTCAGTAATATTCTCTCTCTCTCTCTCTCTCTCTCTCTCTCTCTCTCTCTCTCTCTCTCTCTCTCTCTCTCTCTCTCTCTCTCTCTCTCAAAAAAAAAAAAAAAAAAGAAAAACAAGACTCGGCAATGCTCTCCATTGTGAAAATCTTGTCTTTCAGGTGAGGAAACATTAAAAGTTAAGTAAGCTTCTTATCATATAAGAAAGCCTGAAACCCCAGGGTTTTTCCTGGTGCAACAGAAAGCCTGGGACGTCCCTTCATCCTGAAAGCCCAGTGCTTTTCACCATGCAACAGAAAGGGCTTTCCATCGAGGAGACAGAAAGTCTGGACGTCCCTTCGACCTAAAAGCCCAGGGCTTTCCATCGTGGGATGAAGAGACTTGGCCATCCTTCAACCTAAAAGCCCAGGGCTTCTCCTCTTGGGGAAAGAAAGA
>NC_089754.1:30964883-30969883 GCF_040412425.1 Macrobrachium rosenbergii | reverse complement strand
ATCAGATTTGCATCAGTGGTAGATTTTTCTCGTTTTTTTTTAATCCACTTTTTGTGCCTTTAAATTGACTTTTTTTCATATCCATGCAAATTATTCTTCTCTCTCTCTCTCTCTCTCTCTCTCTCTCTCTCTCTCTCTCTCTCTCTCTCTCTCTTGTTCCAGAAGAATACATGAAAATTGTGAAGTTACCTTTATCTTTCTGATTCCTCTTATGACATTTGCAATCCTCTTTCTGTTTCAGTTTTTTTTTTTGGGAACATTTTTTAATTATCTTTATTTGGCCAATGTTCCTTCATTATACGTGATATATGATGAAAGACCTTTTTCTTTGTCATCTCAGGGTTATATTTATCTTCTTCACTTTGAAACATGAGTCGTCTATTATTCTTACTGTATAATGTCCGATACCAGAGGCTTATGAATAAGAAAATATCTATCTATCTATCTAGCTCTCTCTCTCTCTCTCTCTCTCTCTCTCTCTCTCTCTCTCTCTCTCTCTATATATATATATATATATATATATATATATATATATATATATATATATATATATATATATATATATATATATACATATATATATATATATATATATATATATATATATATATATATATATATATATGTCTATATATATACAGTATATTTATATAATGCATATATTTTTCAACTAGACATCTAGAAAAGATCCAAATTTAGTTATGTCCCTGATTACTTATCATGCAAGTCAAAACTGATAAAACAATGAGAATAGGAGAATAAAGCTTTTAAACAAAATATTAATATGACCACAACACAACAATGACCACATACCCTTGGAGGAATGCTTCGAAATATTGCTTAAGGTTAATTTGAGAGATGGAACAGGTATACTAATTTTAAAAAGAATAAAGAAAGAGAGAGAGAGAGAGAGAGAGAGAGAGAGAGAGAGAGAGAGAGAGAGAGAGAGAGAGAGAAATGAACTTGCATCCTTCGACACGTGCACCTGGATAGACTCTTGAGTTTCTGACTACCATTTCAAATACGACATTATTCTTCCGTATTTGCAAATGATTCTCCTTTCTATTACATATCAAATTATTCTAATTTTAATTCTTATTCAGTTACAATCACAAAAAAGTTATTTTGTCGAGCGAGACAGCTTAAATAAATAAAAGTTATCTTCGATAAGACAACTTCCGTCCAACGAAGAAGCAGCTGCCGCGTGCCATTTGAAGTGGCGCGCGCCTTTATAGTGATTCGGAAAATCGGGGGAATATGGACCATATTGCACCTCCTTGTAAGGTTCATACTCGTTTATCACTAGGAAGGGAAACTGGATGCTGTATAAATCTCGACTGAAAGTCGGTACAAAGAGTCAAATCTCATCTATATAGAGACTTCGAAACGTTTTCTTCATCTTCTCGATATCACGCAGTTTTGGATGCTGTGAAAAAGACTCAACTTCGTCAAAATCTAAGTTTATTATAGTTTTTTATTTTGTTTTAATTTCTTAAAGATTAACGACTTCATAAGGCTTAAAGTTAAGTATTTAGGAAATTTAATTGTCGATGGTGGAAGCCAAAGTCATTAGCATAATGTTATCTTGGAATTTCCTTGTATGAATTGTATAACTATATATATCTGACTCTCTTTGCTTGAAAAAAAAGTTTTAATAAGAACACATTTATCAATAAAATGAAAACAAAACCTAAAAACTAGGATGAAAACTTTAAGAGTATTCCTGTCGTAATGTAAACCACTGTTTATTAAGAATATGCAAATAAGAATATTAAGAATATAATAAGCTAATATAAAAAGTACTGGGTAACAGGGATAAACAGTCTATAGCCTTCCAAAAGACGCCTGGTGCATTATGCATGCTCTTGTTTTGTTCCTTTACTGTCATGAGAGTGTACTAAAAATGTCGTAAGTCCCCAGAGAGTAGAATGTATACCTCTCTCTCTCTCTCTCTCTCTGAATTCATCTTTTTATATTTAATTTTCTTTGTTTTCAATGTGCATATTTCGATGGATTTAGACTCTCTCTCTCTCTCTCTCTCTCTCTCTCTCTCTCTCTCTCTCTGAATTCATCTTTTTATATTTAATTTTCTTTTGTTTTCAATGCACATATTTCGATGGAATTGGCTCTCTCTCTCTCTCTCTCTCTCTCTCTCTCTCTCTCTCTCTCTCTCTCTCTCTCTCTGAATTCATATTTTTATATTTAATTTCTTTGTTTTCAATGTACATATTTCGATGGATTTTTACTCTCTCTCTCTCTCTCTCTCTCTCTCTCTCTCTCTCTCTCTCTCTATCTTTTTATTCATTTAATTTTCTTTGCTTTCAATGTACATATTTCTCTCTCTCTCTCTCTCTAAATTCATCTTTTATATTTAATTTTTCTTTGTTTTCAATGGATTTGGACTCTCTCTCTCTCTCTCTCTCTCTCTCTCTCTCTCTCTCTCTCTCTCTCTCTCTCTCTCTGAATTCATCTTTTTATATTTAATTTTCTTTGCTTTCAATGTACATATCTATATATATATATATATATATATATATATATATATATATATATATATATATATATATATATATATATATATATATATATGTATATACTTATCTATGTTTTTATTCACTTATTTAGCGATATCCCTAATGCATCGAGTCCTCTTTATTTTTGTTCCGTTGGATGTCATTATCTCTTAGTAATTATCGAGTGGGTTTCAATGAACGACATAGAAACTGTTTGCTTACAAATACGATAATCAAAGTCTGAGTTTTTGTGTGTTTTTGTTTATTTTCTGTGTTTGTGAAAGCCACCGTTACCCAATAACTTCCTTCGCTGTGAGTTTTGCGAATGTCTTTTGTTGCGTTAGTGTGTTGTTAGGTGTGTCCTTGAATGTGGATGTTCGTTTTAATTTTTAGTGAATGCGAAAGCTTGCGTAATATAAAACTGAAGATTCTGTGTGTGTTTAAGCTGTGCTTTAGTATTTTAGATGTGTGGTGTGTGTGTGTGTGTGTTTGTGCGTTTGTGTGTGTTTCTGTATGTGTGTGTGTTTGTGCGCGTGCGTTTGTGTTTCTGTATGTGTGTGTTTGTGGGTGAATTCTCGCTGAATGAAAAACTAAAAGTATTTGTCCATTGCAGACCAGAAGGAAGACGAGAGAATAAAAAGTGGAAAAGAAGTAAAATATTCTGACCATTCTCTAAGCTGGCCCTACTGAAACCGATTTGAGGTAGAATAACTACGTGAAACAAATTATTAATTCAGTGTTTATTTTAGATATGCAAGTTTCATGACTCAGTATGAAGAATGAAAGCATAAAAACGTCAGCATCTATTTTTCATCCTATGTATCTATCTATCCATCTTTTTATCTATCTATTTATATAGATAAATAGATAGATAGATAGAAATGGGACATATATATATATGTATATATATATATATATATATATATATATATATATATATATATATATATATATATATATATATATATATATATATATATATATATATATCTATATATATATATATATATATATATATATATATATATATATATATATATGTATATATATGTATATATATATATATATATATATATATATATATATATATATATATATATATATATATATATATATATATATATAATGTACATAACCAGCCTCCTGCCACAGCTCCGTAGGTAAATGGTGTTGTCCATCTTCCATCTCTTAATCGAGATTAATCTTTCCTCTCTCCTCAATCATTCCCTGCGAACGCCTCTATCTGTCAGACTTCTAGGCGTTCATGCGGGTGGTATGAAACGCCATTTACTCACATCGATTTGCGATCTTATCTCTATGCGTTGGGTTTGTTTTGGTTGCGTTCTTTGTACGTGCCAGACTTTCCCCGCCCCTTCCTCTCTCTGTTTCTGCTCTTTTCTTTATCTTTATATCTCTTTTTCTATTTTTTCTTGATTTTCTCTATTTTGTTCATCATTTCCTTTTGCTCGTTAACCGTCAAACCTCACATGATTACATTCGATAATCTTCAATATGGTACACTTACATATACCAGTGCTGCTGGTGTTGGTAACGTCAGTACTCGGTAAGATGCCGAGAATAATAAACCGACAGTTCACAGAGAAAGAATCATATCCTTTAGGCCTAAAGGTCAAACTGATATCCTTAACCAGCCCAGGCCAGAAGGAAGCAAGAAATAGGAAAGGATAGGAAGAAGGACATGGTTTAATCCTGATAGATGGGATTGACCTGTTACTCAATTGCCAGAGGAAGTTTGAACTGACGATAATCATTAGCTAAGATCCATTTGAATATCTGGGTTATTTTGAGGAAATAATTAACAATGCAGAACAATTTATGGATTTATTTAAATCGTAATAAAAGTCAAATTTTTCGTCCTTTACCCTGTCTAAATCAAAATCCATGATACAATGATTCTATCAATCTCAATATTCGTTCAGGAATTCTTTATGAATCTTTATTTTTTATTCCTTCACTAATTCACAGATTCTCGTATCTTTAAGAAGAATCTTAGATTCTTAACTTTAAGGGGAACCTTGGTTATTAGACATACTCAAGTGTTAGGATCCTTCGTAGGACCTTATTCTGAAGGGTGTTTGAATCCACAGACTGATTCTTCATTAACTCTAATTACGCCTTCTAGACATTATTTTCAAACTAGACGACTTTGCTCACAAAACTTTGCAACAGACGGTTCGATAATATTTTTTTTCATGAGATTAAAATGCGAATATTTCGTTGCAGTTTGATCAGATCTTCAATGAATTGTATGAAAACTCTGACATTTTTTTAAATCATTTATATTCAGACAATTTTTTTCATCAAAGTACTGAAGTTAACACTTTTTTACTTGAAAGTTCCAAATAGAAAGGCTAAAACAATTCGCTTTTTGACGCTTATTTTTTAAGGTAATATTCACGGACTGCAAACTTTTCCCTTTTTCTCATGTTCGTTTATTTATTTATTTATTTATTTATTTATTTATTT
>NC_089754.1:30947383-30959883 GCF_040412425.1 Macrobrachium rosenbergii | reverse complement strand
ATTTTGTATGCTTGTCCACACACACACACACAAACACACACAGCTATATATATATATATATATATATATATATATATATATATATATATATATATATATATATATATATATATATATATATATATATATATATATATATATATATATATATATACATATATATATGTATGTATGTATGTATATATACTGTATATATATATATATATATATATATATATATATATATATATATATATATCTACAGAAGGATCACAGTAATAATCGTGTTTATAAAGACGGAATGTACTTGTAAATATATATTTTTACAAATACATTTCGTCTATATATAATCAAAGTTATTACTTGTAGATCCTAGTGTAGATATGTTTCACATACACACACACACACACACACACACATATATATATATATATATATATATATATATATATATATATATATATATATATATATATATATACACTCTGTATATATAAATACTGTATATATATATATATATATATATATATATATATATATATATATATATATATATATATATATATATATATATATATATATAGTATATATATATATATATATATATATATATATATATATATATATATATAGAGAGAGAGAGAGAGAGAGAGAGAGAGAGAGAGAGAGAGAGAGAGAGAGAGAGAGATTAGTATCATATACGTAACCACACTCATCAAAATGTATAACTCTTTCTCTAAACAGCTGAGCCGATAAAAAACACTCGACTTCATTTAAATAAAACTCATCTAAAATCTCTAATAACATGAAACATTCAAATAAATGTTCCTTTTCTCTGTAGGTCAACAGGACGCAGGAACGAAATAGACGATGACCTTCGACAGGACACAAGAGAGGCCCGGTCACCTACTCACCTAAGCATGTGTACCTACCCGCATGTGAAATAAAAAAAATGTACAGGTAAGGGTTTAGGGAAGTGTTTAGTCCTAAAGTTGATAATCTTTGATTCAAAGGGTAGAATTTGGGTTAGTATGTTTCTGGAAGAAGAAAAAGAAAAAGAAATGGAAAGGTACTTTCACCTTTATGTTTTTTCTTCTTAGGTGTTTCTGTAGATGAAAGTATTTGAAAACATTTGCTACTTGTTTGTGGGTAAACTGGACTTTGGTTTGTTCCATTTGTAACTGGATCTCAGCTAGTATCATTTGTAATGTAACTGGGCCTCGATTTGTTGCATATGTAAAATAACTGGACCTAAAGCTGTTGTAAAGTAGCTGTGCCTCAGTATGTATCAGTTGTAAAGTGACTGGACCTAAATTCGTTACATTTCTAAAGTAACTGGACTCAAATTTGTATCAATTATGAAGTAACTGCACCTCATTTTGTATATTTTTTTAAAGTATCAGGATTTCAATATGCATCTATTGCAAAGTAACTGGATATCATTTTGTTATGTTTGTAAAGTAACTGGACTCAAATTTGTGTCAATTGTAAGGTAACTGTACTTTATTTTGTATCAATTGTAAAGTAACTGGACCTCATTTTGTGTTAACTGGACCTAAGTTTGTATTAACTGGACCTCAATTTGTATCAATTGTAAAGTAACTGGACCTCAGTTTGTGTTAACTGGACCTCAGTATGTATCAATTGGACTTCAATTTGTATCATTTGTAAAGTAACTGGACCCTAATTTGTATCAATTGTAAAGTAACTGGACCTCATTTTGTATCGATTGTAAAGTAACTGGACCTCAGTTTGTATCAATTGTAAAGTAACTGGACCTTACTTTGTTTCAGTTGTAAAGTAACTGGACCTCAATTTGTATCAATTGTAAAGTAACCGGACCTTACTTTGTTTCAATTGTAAAGTAACTGGGCCTCAATTTGTATCAATTGTAAAGTAACTGGACCTCATTTTATATCAATTGTAAAGTAAATCAACTATAAGGTAACTGGACCTAAATCCGTATCATTCGTAAAGTAACTGGACCTAAATCTGCATGATTTGTAGAGTAACTGAACCTAAATTTGGATCATTTGTAAAGTAACTGGACCTTAATCTGCATCAGTCGTAAAGCAACTGGACCTAAATTTGTATCGGTTGTCAAGTAACTGGGCTTTAATTTGTATCACTTGTAAAGAAACTAGACCTCAGTTTAATACAACTGTAAAGTAACTGAACCTTAATCTCTGACGTTAGCAAAGTAAGCTGACTTCACTTTGTTACCTTTTTTAAGTAACTTGGTCTCGATTGGTTAATATTGTTAAGTGACTATGTATAAAAAAAACATTTCAAAAAGCAAGAAGCAAAATAACTGTAGAGACAAAAACTTTTTAAATGGACAAGACGTCATATGAGAGAGAGAGAGAGAGAGAGAGAGAGAGAGAGAGAGAGAGAGAGAGAGAGAGATTTCTCGCCACCATCGCGTGGGCAACCGGTATCATCAACAACCAGTCACAACCAGTCATAAGTGGGCGTTGGCACCCGTTTAGTCGGCAACGGCTGAGATTGCAGCCAAAAATACCATCTTTTGACAGCCATAATCGCACGTCGATAGGGGTGATAGCCCCGAGGAAGATAGATAGCCTGTAGGATAGGATAGGATACCAGGGTATCAGGGAGAGTAAGAACAATAAGAGAATGTATTGCAGCGGTTTAAGACAGAAAAATGGAAAATGAATGGCTTGGTTAGGGGAAAAATGCGAGGTAAAAATGTACATGAAAGTGAGGAAGATGTAATGTATACCTATATATTGTGTATCATGTAAAATGTTTATTGTAAGTAAAATTAAACAAACTGTTATACAAAAGGGTTTCATCATTGAAGGGTTCTCGTGCAGGTCAATTTATGGAACACATTATTAACTGTTTAATAGAGAGAGAGAGAGAGAGAGAGAGAGAGAGAGAGAGAGAGAGAGAGAGAGAGAGAGAGAGAGTTAAATAGATGCATATCGTACTGATCAGGAAAGTTATTGTTCTGTTGTAAGTCTGATATAAACCTTTCTACTGAGAGAGAGAGAGAGAGAGAGAGAGAGAGAGAGAGAGAGAGAGAGAGAGATCGTACTAATCAGACAAATAATTGAGCTGGTTATGAGTCTGAAACTATGAATTCTTCAGTGTAAAATGTTTATTTGTAAATTTTATTTATTTTCATTTTCTCAATCTTACCCTCTCTTCAGGGTTATCTTGAAATCAAGGGATGCGTAAATCATTAAGAATACTCAAACACCCATAAGGGAAAAAGTTGAAAATTCGCACCAATAGTACAATCGAAATAGAGTATTTCTAAATGAAGTAATGAGAATATGCTGCGTAATGTATGCCTCGCAATTTTGTGAGACTCTCACGTATGTATGTATCTATGAACGTATGTATGGATGTGTGTATATGTATATATATATATATATATATATATATATATATATATATATATATATATATATATATATATATATATATATACATACATATATATATATATATATATATATATATATATATATATATATATATATATATATATATATATATTCTGCCATTTAAATATACACAATAAACACAAATCTTCCTATTTGCGTCTAGGATAAATATAGCCAATCTCACTACAAAAATAGAATCTACCTTTAAATCTATTTTTTCTCCTTGAATTTCCTGGGGACATAGCCTCTGATTTATCAGGAGTCCCACTAATTTAAACAGAAGAACAAAACAGGATGTTTATAATCTTACACCATGTCTAGATATTTATTGAGCATCTGCTAAGTTCTGATCGTTACTGATGACTGCTAATTTCCATTGTGCTAATGACGTCTGGTGCACAGCTAGAGACTTAATGCTTTTGTGTTTACACCCTGATAAATGAGGGACCACATTTTAGCGCTTACAACTCATTCAGTAAATGCTTTGTCAGATGAACGGGTCTTTTGAAAGCAATTACCAAAGGATAATGATAAAAGAAGAGAAAGATATAATGGCCGAGTTGGGTCGTTTGTTTTCCCCTCTGCGGCTGCACACTCCCCAGTGTTTGGCTTCTGTGACAGAAATACAAGATAAGTTTAAAATGTCAAACAGCAATTTCGTATATTTTGGAGGTCAGTTTCTTCTGAAAAGTCAGTTTTATAAAGAATCTATATATACATCAACGATATATCTACCATAGACCAATTATATATATATATATATATATATATATATATATATATATATATATATATATATATATATATATATATATATATAATTGGTCTATGGTATATATATATATATATATATATATATATATATATATATATATATATATATATATATATATATATGATATATATATATATATATATATATATAGAGAGAGAGAGAGAGAGAGAGAGAGAGAGAGAGAGAGAAATGTTTTATATATCTAATATTGAGATTTTATTGTCTTATACGATCCTAGCGAATAATGTATAAAGGACTCCATTTTGCCAAATAAAAGTTTTAACGAGAGTACACATGAACATTATTAATTCTCTCTCTCTTTCTCTCTCTCTCTCACTCTCTCTCTCTCTCTCTCTCTCTCTCTCTCTCTCTCACACACACACACACACATACACACTCAAGTTCACAAACGTACAATAAACACAAGAACCTCCTCGCCCTTTTTAGACAGTGTAACAGAGACAGAGACAGAGGGACAGACAGACAAACAAACAGAGAGAGAGAGAGAGAGAGAGAGAGAGAGAGAGAGAGAGAGATGGAAGTGCATTAGCAAAATAAAGAAAACAGCGGAATAGAAACCTATCAACGAATCAAGCCATCTTTCTCCTGTCTCTCATTCTGCTGATTAAACAATCTTCCAGTTCACTACAACGCTCCTAACTCTTCCAATCACCTCTCTCTCTCTCTCTCTCTCTCTCTCTCTCTCTCTCTCTCTCTCTCTCTCTCTCATTCTACTAATCAAACACTCTTTCAGTTCACTACAATGCTCCTCACTCTTCCAGTCCCTTAGCTAGCTCTTATCACCTCTCTCTCTCTCTCTCTCTCTCTCTCGCTCTCTCTCTCTTTCTCTCTCTCTCTCTCTCTCTCCCTCTCTCTCTCATCCTACTTATCAATCAATCTTTCAGTTCACTGCAATGTACCTCACACTGTCAGTCCCTAACCTAGCTCTTATCACCTCTCTCTCTCCCTCTCTCTCTCTCTCTCTCTCTCTCTCTCTCTCTCTCTCTCTACTAATCAATCAGTCCCTCTGTTCTGTTCACTAGAATGCTCTTCACTCTGTCAATCTCTCACCGAGCTCTTATCACCTCTCTCTCTCTCTCTCTCTCTCTCTCTCTCTCTCTCTCTCTCTCTCTCTCTCTCTCTCTACCAATCAGTCAGTCCCTCTGTTCGCTACAATGCTCCTCACTCCGTCAATCCCTCACCGAGCTCTTATCACCTCTCTCTCTCGCTCTCTCTCTCAAATGGGTATGCCGAAATAGGCGTCTGCCGGTCGCGTGCCAACGACGGATTACTGCGATAAGCGACAGATAAAACTCCTGAAGTTAAGAACTCCAATATCGGCGGAGCAGCGCGAGTTCCCTTTATTGGGCGCCCTCTTATCTATCGGCCCTCCGTGCTGATAAATTCGGCGAGATCGGCATGAGCGTGGGCCGGTGGGTGGGGGGGTTTGAGTTTAGGGGGAGGGGCCGTTGAAGAACTGATTATCGATCACTCGGAAGATGTCTAAAATGTCAAAGGTAATTAAGTGAATCACTTTTTTATTTATTTCTATTTTTTCGTGGTTTTTATGATTTTCTTGAAGAGTCCTGGCATTACGGAATGAGATAAGGGACGAATTTCTTTTCTTTGCGGTCAGCCGGCTAGGAAATTGGTCGGATTTCGGTCAATTCACTGGACTGAAAATGAAAACAAGATGAAAATGATAACCTATTCCATAGGGCTGGGAGTAACTCGTATTAGTTGTGAAAGAAACGATTGTTTGTCCTAATTGTTTGATACGATTAAGAAAAGCTTTGTAGATCTGTCACAAGTAAATTCTATACCAAAAAAAAATTCTAGTTCTAACTTATTCATAAGACCGAGGATACCTCATAGGAGATATTATAAGGCCGAGAGTAACTTACACGAGTTATGAAATTGCTTAGTTAACTGTACGATGGGGATATGAGTCTATATACAATCAAGAATATATCTCAACATCTGCAACCCACGCCTGCTTTGGAAAAAATTCATCTGGATTATAATCTATCTCATTGCTAAAATCTGCTTGTTTGCTAATTATGCCTCGCTTGCTAAGCGAGACTAGCCTGAACCCTCTTATCACAAGCCGTTGCACCTTATGGAATTGAAGCAAAGCTAGAAAATTTGAAGCACATTACAGTAGCACATTACCGTCGATGCAAACCTGCGTCTTTTAGTTTCTTTTGCGTTTAGCGCCGTCTGTAGGTCTAGAATCTAAAAACGATAATGACATCTACTTTTTTTTCCTTTTTTAGGGGGTACATAATGATCAGTGGCATATCTCGAACTAGTTTTTGCCTCTTCCCAGAAAATGGAAGGCTCTTGGAAACATTTTCTCATCCCTGACACTCAACGAGGCTTCCGAAGATAAAAAGAAGTTTCTAGGGGTATAAGGTGATAAATGCATTAGGTTTTATCAGGGCTCGAAAAAAATACATTTCCAAGAGACTGAATTGGTCAAGGCTGGATGAAAAGGAGAAAGATTCGTCACCTTCAAAGCGTAACCATTGTTGCTATGGTTAGAATCATTAACTTATTTAAGAGATTTTATATATATTAATAGAAAACGCATTTTTTAGCGTGCTTAATCAACACTTTCATTTATTTTTGTTCTCATTTATTTTACCAAGTTATCACTTCAGGAAGTTCCTCGCTGGGTGAGCGGGTTCCGTTCTCAGCTACCACTCTGTTGGTCGCGAGTTCCAATCTCCGACCGGCCAGTGAAGAACAAGAGGAATTTGTTTCTGGTGATAGAAATTCATTTCTCGCTATAATGTGGTTCGGATTCCACGATAAGCTGTAGGTCCGTTGCTAGGTAACCAATTGGTTCTTAGCCACGTAAAAATAAATCTAATCCTTCGGGCCAGCCCTAGGAGAGCTGTTAATCAGCTCAGTGGTCTGGTTAAACCAAGATATATTTAACTTCAGGAGGTTAAATATTTCAGTATACGCTGGTCTTACTTGACTTGGACAAACCTCTCTGGACTATGCTCCCGAAACTCAATAACTCACTCAATAACCGATATCTTCCTGAATCAGGAAGACCGGGGCTGTTATACGGCCTTCCTTTCTTCCTTCCTTCACCCTTCCTCAGGAGGCCTTTCCTTAATTATCTTCCCCTTCCAAGTTTTATCCCTACATCCTGATGCCATCTGGGATAATGGGAAAGACTTTCCTGTTGATTAAGAGAATTGAGTGAGGAAGAAGGAATTTTCCACACACACACACACACACACACACACATTGAATTGAAAGACCTGAGTTCGATCCTGAAGTGAGTTAGAAATTTATTTCTGTTCCACACGTGATTGTGTTTGATTATTTATATATATATATATATATATATATATATATATATATATATATATATATATATATATATATATATATATATATATATATATATATATATATATATATACATATATATATATGTGTATATATATATTATGTATATATATGTATATATACACACATATATATGTATATATATGTGTGTGCGTATTATACATCACAGGATATATAAAACTGGTTTTGTCTTTAAATCTAAGGCATTTTCAAAGGACTGATGCATTGTAGTAGAAAATGGCAAAATATATGCTAACCGTGTGTGTGTGTGTGTGTGTGTGTGTGTGTGCATGCATGTGTATGTGTTCGTGTGTGTGTGCGTGTTTAGTCTAGTATGAAAATAAAATCGAGCCAGGGAAGCTATACAACTACACATTCCTGGATGAATCGAATCAGGAAACACTTTCTAATGTTTTTGTTCCTTGCCGTAGGCATAAGAGAAGAAGTAAAAATTACCGCAGGATATCCTGTACTTCGTAACTCCACCTCCTACCCATCCCCTTCCCCTACCCCTGGGCCAACCTAATCCCCCACCCCAAACCTCCACCCCAAATCCCCACCCCTTTTTGGGGGCCTTGTTTGTTCCATGGCATCCTAAATAGAAAGTACAGGAACCCACGAGGTCGCGTCCCTTCACGAAAATGGCGTGTTTATCGCCATAGGCCTTCTATTTCCTCCTCTACTCTTCCTTAGCGGACCTTCTATTCCCCTCTCCCCCCCGTCCCCTCCTTTTTTTGGCGCGATGAGCGGTTGGATAAGAGGCCGGTAATTCGTCAATAACACTCTCATTGGGTCATTGAGGTCACCAGTGTCAGATACGTTAAGGTTTGCCTTGGTGTCCATTCGTCAAGGAATTTCGTCTTTGCTGGACAGTCGTCTTTGGCAGAGTCTTGCCCCACTCATGAAAAACATTCGGGGCTCTTATTTTAGATCCGGTAACTGACAAGTATTCCCAACCAATTTCCACCCTTCTGTCACATTTCCATAACGTCTGTAATTGGATGACCCTCGTCTACCTTCCTAGTTCGCCGACATATGAATCTGCATTCGACTGTCACCTTTGTGTCACTCTTCCCCAAAGTCGAAACCCTCCTGACACATCGTAGGCCTCTGTTAATCTGTTTGTTGTTTACCTGCAGTTTCTTACTACCTGTGTGACCTGACCCAGCCAAACAAATGACCTCTCAGGACCTTTTTCAAAAGACTACAAGCACCCCTTTGTCCAGTGATGTAGTCTTTGGGCGCTCTTATGATGGCACACGCTTCTGGGAGCTTATTTACGAAGCTCACTTAGATGACAGGTCTTATTTTGAGGAACTGTTGTGCTGTTTTCCTTATGGCGTTCAGTAACTTTCGTTCTATGGCAAAGAAAGGTTTCATTTTCTTGCATTTCTCCCATGGATTCGTCTTCCAGAATTGTTCGTATTTCGTAAAAACATTTGTTTGTACCTTGTTGCTATTTCGTGAAAAAAAGCTGTTCATTGAATAAAGAAATTATTTGCATCAAAACAAACCTCTATAGAATTATGCAGTCATGACGGTTTCTCACGAAATCACAGTATGAATATGTAATTAACGTACACCTTGATTAGCATGCATGTACTTGTCTCCTACAAATAAAAAAATGCATCAAAAACTTGTTTATAAAAGCATGTACCAGGATATTCCCACGAGCACAAGAAGGGTCTCTAATAATGATTACCCTTATAATTAATGTTATGTTGTAAACAAGCACTGTTTAATAAGAATAGTTTCAGTGACAAGTAAAATTTCTTCATTTCTTTCTTCATTTGGATCTTAGGCTTTGTACTGACCAAGGCCTTGGTACTGAGAAGCGTTGCCAAAGTACGAAGAAATCGAGTGGTTAATATTACAAATGGAACTGGCAAACGGTGACCAGTAGATTCTATACATACATACATACATACATACATACATACATACATACACATACATATATATATATATATATATATATATATATATATATATATATATATATATATATATATATATATATATATATATATATATATATATATATATATATATATATATATATATAAAGTATTTAAGTACAAGCACTTTTAATGAATAGAAAATAAAGTGTATTAAACTTCTCTTGAAATTCTTATTCATTGTCCTGATTTCTCTCTCTCTCTCTCTCTCTCTCTCTCTCTCTCTCTCTCTCTCTCTCTCTCTCTCTCTCTCTCTCTCTCTCTCTCTCCCCGTTTTGCTCTGGTTAATAACTAAATTCCCTCTAAATTCACTATAAAACAAAGGATATTGCAATACAAATGTGATGAATTTCATCATAGGCACTATCATTATAACATTTCTCATCGCTTCCTCAAAGACTCAGATTGATAACAGTAATACAATAACATGATAACGCCCAAGAAACTCTGATTCTTATCTACTAAGGACTAAGCATTAGTAATAGTAGTAGTAACTGTAATATCTCTCTTTAGATCGGCTCTCCCTCTGCAAAGCTTCAAAACCAATAAATGAAGAAATAGTGACAATAAAATTAATCGAAGGAAAATGGTCTTTGCTAGCAACACAAAAATACACACACACACACACACACACACACACACATATATATATATATATATATTTATATATATATATATATATATATATATATATATATATATATATATATATATATATATATATATATATATATATATATATATATATATATATATATATATATAGTATATATATATATATATATATGTGTGTGTGTGTGTGTGTGTATTATGGATGTAAGTATGTATATTTATTATATATATATATATATATATATATATATATATATATATATATATATATATATATATATATATATATATATTATTGCTGTCAATGTTGTTTACATTCATTAAACCCAGTTTCACTTCCAATTAATCTTTACAAAGCATCACCAGACGAAAACCAAATTCCCCCCATATCTAAATCGTTCAAGATAAACCCTCACCCCTCCCCTCCCCCCCCCTCCCCCTCCCCTCTAGGCCAGAAACCCCCACACCATAGTCGTTTCTGACCAGCATCCCACCAATTCTTTCACTCATTGGCGATCTGATAAACGACTCCCAATTAGTGTGTGTGATACCTTTGCCACCGAGTGTTTCAGATCTGATGACTGAGAATATCCAGTTACTTAGACTGAGAAGATCTGTTATCTGAGAAGATCCAGTTACTTACACTGAGAAGATCTGGTGATTGAGAAGATCCAGTTACTTAGAATGAGAAGATTTGGTGATTGAGAAGATCCAGGTACTTAGACTGAGAAGATTTGGTGATTGAGAAGATCCAGTTACTTACGCTGAGAAGATCTGGCGACTGAGAAGATCCAGTTGCTTAGACAGAGAAGATTTGGCCATTGAGAAGATCCAGTTACTTAGACTGAGAAGATTTGGTGATTAAGAAGATCCAATTACTTAGACTAAGAAGATTTAACGATTGAGAAGATCCAGTTACTTAGACTGAGAAGTTCTGGCGATTGAGAAGATCAATTACTTAGACTGAGAAGATCAGGCAATTGAGAAGATCCAGTTACTTACACTAAGAAGATCATGTGAATTGAGAAGATCCAATTACCTAGACTGAGAAAATCTGGTGACTGAGAAGATCCAGTTACTTAGACTGAGAAGATCTGATGATTGATAAGATCCAGTTACTTAGACTGCGAAGATCTGGCGATTGAGAAGATCCAGTTACTTACACTGAGAAGATCTGGCGATTGAGAGGATCCAATTACTTAGACTGAGAAGATCTGGCGATTGAGAAGATCCAGTTACTTAGACTGAGAAGATCTGATGATTGAGAAGATTCAGTTACTTGAGAAGATTGAGATGATCTGTTAGACTGAGAAGATCTGATGATTTTCAGTTAAGATTGAAATGATCTGTTAGGTGAAGGTCATATATATATACACATACACACACACACACACACACACACACACACATATATATATATATATATATATATATATATATATATATATATATATATATATATATATATATATATATATATTCTAGAGAAGATTAAGGTAGCAGGTATATTTTACAGCAGAAGAAATGAAGAACCCATAGATAGATATATAGCTAGATAGAGAGACAGATAGATCCGGGCGGTTGTGCATTAATATGGACACGTCAGAGTGTGAGAAAAAAATAGAACCTAAGCAGATGCTTACGGAATAAAGACGCATTATCTATCGATCTGCAAACGCCAGTTCAATAAAGCAAACCATTCAGTTCCCATCCCTGACTATCACACGCTTGAGGATCGCAGGATCTCCCAGGAGCTGATCCTTCATCAGCGCTGACGTCAGCACTTCATTAGTGATACGGGGCATTCAATTAGCAGACGAAGAACCCGGCCCCAATAACAGATAACGCCAGATAACTCGGCGGGATGCAGTAGCATCGGACAATGCTCCATTGTCTTGTCCTCGTACCATCCAGGCTGCTTATAAGCTGGTGAGGGAGACGGCTGGAACGCCTCTAGACAACTGGAAGGAACGCATCCGGTATTGTTCTCTTTCGCCCGTCCGTCGCCTGGAGTCAATGTTGGTGGCGGTGACGATTGCCTCCGATCATGGGAAAATTAGACCCATGAAGGATGCGAACATTTAGAACTAACAGAGGCAATGACGAGCTCAGCAATGGCAGATAACTAAAAAAGAACTAGAAGACAACGGGAAGGAAAGCATTCACCATTGTTCTTTCTGCTCGTAAGTCGCCTCGACTCAATGTAGGTGGCGCTGACGATTGCCTCCGATCATGAGAAAAATAAAGCCACGAAAAAAGGTGAGGTTTTAGCCCTGACAGAGGCAGTGACGAGCTCAGCAATGGCAGGATATTAATGAAGAAATAGATCACGCAAGCAGCTGCGTGGGAGGTGACGTTTTTGACGTCCTGACGTCGTCTTGACGTCGTAGA
>NC_089754.1:30937383-30942383 GCF_040412425.1 Macrobrachium rosenbergii | reverse complement strand
CGTACATCTGAATATTTATAGTCTCAATAATAATAGTAATGTTATTTATTCATTTATTTACTGATAAATCCTCGTGCATAGAGGGCTGTTACGCGTGGTGTTCCTGAAGGCGTCATTCTGTTTATTTATTTTATTAATTAACTAATTTATTTATTTATTTATTTGTTTGTATTTTTTTATTTATTTACCAGCGATACGGTTTTTGTTCATATTAGCAATACTGTACAAAATGCAGATGATGCTACTGTTTTTTTCATTATTTTCCCTCCCAGAATGCTAAATCCAACCTCTCTTGGCTATTACTTCTTAGTGTAAATGTGGGGTTTTCTCCCAATTCTACCTTTGGATCCTTATACTTCATCTTTGTTTTCTGGATTTCCTTTGCTATCCATCCACTCCAACTCCCTCTTTTCGCTGTCTTCAGCTTTGAAAGGTCGAAAGTGCCCCAGTGCTTGTCTTGACAACCTGAATTACATAAAATCAAGTAAGCCATACATATAGGTGTGCTTCTATAGATAAGACAGCCAAAGATATCTAAAGAAATGAAATGGTAAGCAAGTAGAATTATTTATCAGCGCACCAGAGATGCAAATTGCGTTCCCACTTGCATGAACAAGTCATTCGTAGTTCATGACAGGGAAGGAGGTGACTTATCGATATGCAAGGCCATAACTATACTAGGTAACCCCGCAGAGGACCGAGTGGTAGAAGGTGTAGGATAGCGTACTCTTGCGTTTTGTTAATTGACTCATTTCGTAGAATTTTCATGTGCATAGACTTTCTCTTACAAGGTGGTCATTTTTTGTACTATGATTTTTTTCTCTAATAGTTGTTTTTATTGTGTGGCTGGATGATTTTGTGCTCTGTACATTCACAGTAGTACTTATTTATGACATTTATCTCTGAATATGGGTAAGAAGAGAGAGAAAGAGAGAGAGGATAAGCCCCCATGAGGCAGGGCACCCATCTCTCTCTCTATTTTTCGTACCTGTTTCAGTCATAAGATACTTAATTTTACTCTTCCCCCTCTCTCTTTCTCCCAGAAGGATCTTTACAATCGCTTTTATTCTATTTTAAAAGTCTCTCTCTCTCTCTCTCTCTCTCTCTCTCTCTCTCTCTCTCTCTCTCTCTCTCTCTCTCTCTCTGCAGGAGGTAGAAACGCAAGAGGACAATAATCCCTCACGTAGAGCACCTTACACCCCCCCAAAAAATCAAACACTGAAACTAGATCCCTGTCATACAACCTATAAACACCCAGTACGCCAGGATTATTTCAGCTCATCTGAGATTTATTACAGGGCACCAGTAGCGAACATGTGTCATTATTTACTTAGCTTATCGACTCATCTTAATCTAGTGTGAGCTGAGCACCCTTCGGAGTAGGTAGGGTCTTAGAAGTTCCCTTTGGTGAAGACGGCTGTAGAGTAATGGCGGGAAATATCGGGGATTTTCCGCCAAACGACGAGCTTCTGGCGTGAAAGGATGTTGGATTTATTTCCAAAGCGCCAGAGATTTGACGCCGTCGAGAGATTTCTTATCTGTAGGATATGAGCGAGAGGAGGTGGATTATATCAGTGTATAAATGTGTTTTACATTGTCTGTAAGGATTTATGGATTTATATATGCAGATAAATATAAATCCACGCAGGATATTTTACTGAATGTCATTTTTCTTAGATTAGTGCTCTTGCAGGTTGAAACACAAGGATAATTTGGAAACAAAAACTGTCTTCAATTATCATCGTTCTACTATTCGTAGACTTGCTTAAAATGAGCTACCCACACATATGCCCCTACCCCTCCCCCCCCACACACACACACAAATGGAATTTCCAGGATTATCAGGCCTGTTGCCAGTAACACAGGCTCTTGCTCAGAAAATGGTCCACGCAAATTGGAAAGAAAATACCTAATGAAATAAAAAAAAACTATATTTTATGAACTAGTTCCCTTTTCTCAATAGCTATCTGCAGTCAAAATAAAAGCATCGTTACTTGAAAAAATATATCTATTGCTAGCACAGACTCTTGCCAAGTAAATGGCCCACTTGATTAAAAAATTAAACATTCAAAAGAAAAGATGTAACAAAAACTATAGATATTTTAGGCCTGCAGGATATGAAGTCCTCAGCATCAAGACCTCTCATAACTCCTTAGGGCTTCCTCCTCAGGAGGCAGCATCCTCTGAGGGACTTAATCTTCCCAAAGACGTTCTGGGATGTGGGCCAAATAATTGGAGAATAATAACACCGAATTCTCCAACTCCCCCACCCCCGACCCTTTCCCTCCAGCCCTCCTTCGTAGCGTTGCAGATTAAGGTGGTGGAGTGTTTACATAAGAGATTTCCTCCCACAGAGAGAGAGAGAGAGAGAGAGAGAGAGAGAGAGAGAGAGAGAGAGAGAGAGAGAGGCGGTCGCCATATTGAATCGATAGGAAAAAATTACCATTTGAAAATGCTTCAGAGCAGAAGTCAGAAATATACAGATATAACGAGAGAGAGAGAGAGAGAGAGAGAGAGAGAGAGAGAGAGAGAGAGAGAGAGACCAACATACACATGAAAAAAAAGAGAGAAAACACGAAATGAAAAACACACACATACAACCCTAGAGGGACCTTAACCCCACCAGGCCTGGTGAGGAGTTCAGTGTAGGCTCTTCAAACGCTGTGGCGTCAGCTTCGAAAAAGGTGTTTGTGTAACCGTTCGATGGATTATGTAGGTCGTCTGCTCGATGGCTGATCGATGGCTGGATGAAAAGAGGTCCCTAGGGAAGACGATGGATGAAAAATAAGGTGTGTGTGTGTGTGTGTGTGTGTGTGTGTGTGTGTGTGGGTGATGCTCTAATGTTCATCCACGTCCTTCTTTATACTGTTTTGGTGTGGATAATTATAGAAGTGCCCCCCTCTCTCTCTCTCTCTCTCTCTCTCTCTCTCTGGATGATACGCTCTTACACTCGTGCAGTAGCACACATGCACAACTCTCTCTGAACGTTAGACTCACCCATACACATTCTCTCTCTCTCTCTCTCTCTCTCTCTCTCTCTCTCTCTCTCTCTCTCTCTCTCTCTCTCTCTCTCCCTCTATATATATATATATATATATATATATATATATATATATATATATGTGTACACATACATACATACATACATACATATATATATATATATATATATATATATATATATATATATATATATATATATATATATATATATATATAAACTCAGAGAAGAAGTTCAATTCTCCTTGTTTAGTCTTTCACGTTATGCTGAAAATGATGTAAATATCAGATGTATATTACACATATAAGACTACAGCATGTAGTCATTGTATTCCAGGGTGTATTTCAGAATAAAAGCTAATAAGGAGGTCATTAATAGAGTAGCTCAGACTGTCAAAATACAACAAAATTCAACGTATCTTTTCATTGTCTCATTTCTCGTAAAGGAATCCGTAACCTGTCTCCTCTTGCTTATAAAGAAACAATAATTGATTTCTTTGAGAAAGATTAAAAAAAGAGAAACTACAAACGTCAAAACAAACTACGTACTTTTCCCTTTTAGTGACCAACATAGTTTTTTTTTTTTTATTTCTAGTATTTTTTCCGTCAAAGGGCCGTTTAATACATTGTTTTCTTTCACTATTTTTTCCCACGTCGTTTACCGCAATCACTTCCCGTGTAACGTAACACACTGCGTAATTTCTTTGACCAACATCGACAATAATTAGCGTGAAAGAGGCAATTAAAAATACGGCTCCCGGGAGAAGGAAAACTGTCAGACCACACTCGGAGAAGACTAGATAAAAAACCACTCCCATAAGAAAAAAGTTCTACTGGACATGCAATTTCCTCGTTACATTTGCATACCAATAACACCAAAAGGGGGAATTGATTAGAAACCAATTTTTTCTTTCTCTCTCTTCATCCGTCGAAGAAAATTACGGAATTACGGAGCGATTTCGTCATTCTTCTCCGAAGCCAGGTCGGGAGTAATTGGCTGTAATTGACAATTAAGCATTAACCTATTTGTTAGGCTTTGAATATTCATGAGAGAAATGACGAGTCATGCGTACTGGAAGCTTCATGGAAAGGCGGTGGAAAGCTCTGATTAATGAGGATTCCAGCGATGAAGATGATGAATGAGGTCTGGAAGAACTTGAGGTCTGGAAGAGCTAGAGTTCTGGAAAAACTAAAGGTCTGGAAGAACCAGAGTTCCGGAAGAACTAATTCTGGGAGAACCGGAGGTCTGGAAGAACTAGAGTTCTAGAAGAACATGAGGTCGGGAAGAACTTGAGTTCAGAAAGAACTAGAAGTCTGGAAGAACTAGGGTTCTGGAGGAAATAGTGGTCTGAAAGAATTAGAAGTCTGGAAGAACTAGAGTTCCGGAAGAATTAGAGTTCTGGAAGAAACAGAGGTCTGGAAGAACTAGAAGTCTCAGATTGAGAGAACTACAGTTCTGGAAGAACTAGATATCTGAGATAAATTGGAAACAATGACATGAGGGTTTTAATCGGCGCTGATTGATTGCTTTTGTAGAGATTATTCCATCTTTTATGACGTATGTAAATGTTTGTAGACGCGCACGTGTGTCCTGCGTGTATGTATAGTTCAGCGTACAGCCATGTGTAGTGTGTGTGTGTGTGTGTGTGTGTATTGGAGAGAGAGAGAGAGAGAGAGAGAGAGAGACCATACTCATTTTCATTACTTTTGAATGAGCATGTAAATGTTTGTAGACAGGCGCATGAGCGCGCGCGCGCTCGCGTGTGTGTGTGTGTATGCGGTTTGAGTCCAGTGCGTGTAAATATGTGTCTTAGAGAGTGAGAGAGAGACAGAGACAGAGGAGACCTACACACTCACATAGAGAGAGAGAGAGAGAGAGAGAGAGAGAGAGAGAGAGAGAGAGAGAGAGAGAGAGAGATCGTTAAGCTGATAAACAAATAGACATAATAAAAAGACAACAGACAGGCTTGTAACAACACGCAGGGGGAATGCAAAGCAAC
>NC_089754.1:30914883-30927383 GCF_040412425.1 Macrobrachium rosenbergii | reverse complement strand
TTTGCATCAAAATTTTCTTAAACCTTTCGTCATCATTTAATACTTAGAAATTTTCTTTAAAGATATAAGTTTGTAATATGTGTGTAGCTTCATACTTATTTATATAACATTCCGACCTGGAAGCGGTATGTTATATGAGCGTATTGTACGTTGTCATCATTCACTCTACTGCCAGTGTTTCGGGAAAATATCAAATGTATATTTTTTTGCAATATTCTGTTTTGTCAGCATAACGCATTGTATACAATATAACCATAAGTTGAATTATTATTATTATTATTATTATTATTATTATTATTATTATTATTATTATTATTATTATTATTATTATTGACTGGAATGAAACCCTCTTTTATAAATGTGTTGAAAATTATCGCACCATCAGATGAGTTTAATCTAACCCTATTATTATTATTATTATTATTATTATTATTATTATTATTATTATATTATTATTATTATTATTATTATTATTATTATTATTATTATTATTATTATTATTATTATTATTATTATTATTCAACTACTACCACATACAGCACCAAAGCGCCCAGAACACCTACATAGACTTCTGCCCAAAATCTATTGATACCGCAAGGAAGGTATTTTAGCCCAGTAGCGGTTAATGTACAGCGGTAGTTGCGGTAGATGTGGGTATGATTACCCAGGGGCACGTCTGACCCAGCCCGGCGGGAGGTCGAGTTGGGTAGAGAAGTTTATAGATACAAGATTGTGTTTATTCCTCTCTCGAAATTGATTAGTTTTCCAACGCTTTTATTATCCTTTCTTTGTCTTTATCCCTAAAGTGACTGGTATAAATACCAGTCTTTATCCAGTCATCTTTTTGTATTCTAGAATGATTTTTATTATGCTATTTATGTACAGTAACTGCTGCCTTGTTTTTTTATGGGGTTACCCCTTGGTAGAAACAACGACTTACCGTTGTATATATATATATATATATATATATATATATATATATATATATATATATATATATATATATATATATATATATAAATATTTATATATATATATATATATATATATATATATATATATATATATATATATATATATATATATATATATATATATATATATATATATATATATATATATATATATATATATATATATATATATATATATATACTCGGCTACAGTCTATTACGAACGTACGTGCTTGGAAATTTAGGTTTAGGATAGGACCTGTTCTCATCTTCGTCAGTTAAAAAAGGGAATAAAATTACAGAAAAAATAATAGGACTCCCCTGGGGCATGACCGCTTACCAGTCTCCCCAAAAAAAGAAAAAATGGTTCCAATGATAGCAAGTTACTATGAAGGTTCCTTTTACATCGTCACTTCCCAGGCCGTCATGACTTTCCTTTTAAGCTGAGGACTTTGTCTGGAAGCTTCCAAGTTGACTGTTACAAGACACGGAAGAATGATTTCGTTTTGAAAGTACAATTCATCGTTCTCATCTCTCCCTCTTTGAGAGGAATAATGAGTTAAAGTTGTTTCCCACGTCCCTGTTGACCAGATTTACTTCAGTTTACTGGCGGAAATGATGCCAAAAACGAAAAACAAAAATAAAATGACATTTTTTCACATCGTTCAAGAATTGGCAAAAAGCGAGCCAAAAGATCCTGCATTTGTCTACCAGAGTCTTCTTCTTTTTCTTCTTCTTCTTTCTTCTTCTTCTTCTTCTTCTTCTTCTTCTTCTTCTTGGATTTTTCAGTGTGAAAGCAGCAACAACCAGCGTCCAGTGGCCGTTGGGTGATCTCCCCAAGTGGCCTTTGGTTGATCTCCCTCGGAAGGAGACGTTTTATTAAAGTGGTATCTCCCGCCGTGACCAACTCCTCAGGAGCACGCTTCCCGCTGGAGGTTCCAGGTTCCAATAGGTCCCTGGAGCCGGGGATCCCAGAGAGTTCCAGGAGGCCTCTGGAAACGTGGGTTCATTTCTTTATTCTTAATTAACTCCCCCCACCGGAGTCTGTTTCTCCACGGGTTATCTGGAACGCCCCTCCGGGCCACTTGAATTTCGTTTCTCTCTAAAGGTAGTCGAGGGAATTTCTTTTTATATCTCACTTTATTATTGCCTGCTTGTGGCTGGGAGATTCCAAGAGATGTTTGGGAAGGGGTGTGCTTTGAATTAAAACAACCATTACTGCATCAGAGTTCATGAACTTTGAGATACTTGTGTGTAGCTCTCAGGCAAATATGGCCCACAGGAATTTTGTAAATAATCTTCAGAGGAAATTAAAATTTTATACTTATTTTTTTTTATTTCCTCTTTGTTCCAAATGATGCAAACAGTCTTAGTTATCTTACCCACGTTGTAACTTTCCCTTACTCATGGACTAACTTGTCAAAATTAGTTTCACACTAAGTGAGAATTATTAGAATGTAAACTGTCTCCTTTTCAAGATAACTAAGAAAGTAATCTCTCTCTCTCTCTCTCTCTCTCTCTCTCTCTCTCTCTCTCTCTCTCTCTCTCTCTCTCTCTCTCTCTCTCTCAGCATACCTTAAAAAATTCCATATTTCAACAAAGCCTGAAAAACACTTTCAAATTGTTAGCAGAAGTTTTTAAAATTTTCACATTTTCAACATACCCTTTAAAAGCCTTCAAATTTGAACATACCCTTCAAAAACCTTCAAATGTTTAAATAACCTCGAAAAATTTTATATTCCCAACATACCCTTCAAACATTTCCAATTTTCAGAACACCCCTGAAAATCCTCTTACAATTTCAACAATATATTGGAAAATATATTGAATTTTCAATGGTCTGAATAAATAAGATGACAGAGCTGTCCTTTCTCTGTTAGCTGACAAAAAAATTAACAAGGGAAAATAAAAGAATGCATAAAATTAATAAAAGAGAATGTAGGTAAGCAGGGACGGTTAATGGAGATATCGGAAATACACGGAGGTGAAATATCAGACAATGTTTTTGAAAAGCGTAATATAATGTTTTATATTGGGACTCCCTCTTTCATGAAACTTGTGCTTCTTTGGTTTCCGTGATATGAGAGGACTGGGTAAAATAATGTTAATTCACGCGAATCGTTATGTAAATATGAGATACATAAAAGAAAAGAGAAAAACATATAGAGGATGGAGGTTGAAATGATATATATATATATGTATGTATATATATATATATATATATATATATATATATATATATATATATATATATATATATATATATATATATATATATATATATATATATATATATATATATATATATATATATATATATATATATATACTGTATGTATATATATGTGTATGTGCTTGTGTGTATTATGAAAAGTATTGCATACATGTGTCTGTGTCTGTGTATGTGGGAAAGACAAACAGATGGACAGACAGAACGACAGAAAAACTCTGAATGCTTAAGACAACTCCACCACAGATTCTGATACCTTACGGTGTTTCGAACTATTTGATTTAATATGTTTATATAATCTGACGTCGCAAACTCATCAGAGAGAGAGAGACAGACAGACAGACAGACAGACAGACAGAGAACCCTCACTACACCAAACCCAAACCAATCAAGTCGAATTTAAGCACTAAACAGAGGCGCCTGCGACACGACACCTCGGTCCTGACGAACGACTCTGTTCGAAGTTTCGAAGTTCCTCCGAAGTGTTCCGCGGTCTCGGAATGGTTCATTCGGCATTCAGAAGTGGGTCCGGCTTAATGAGTACTTTAGACGTCTCCAGACCTCCCTTTACGCTCCCATTAAACAATGGCAAATTACGGTTCTAAAACAATCAGCGACAAAGGACTGTGCCAGCGCTGTCGTTCGAACGCTCCTTAGCGGCTTCTATGATAATGGAACGTCAGTATTTTTTTTTTTTTTTTAGAATTTTTGTTTTTATTTTGGGATTCGTTGTCGCCTTCCTTAACAACGATTTGATTTACATTGATTTACACATTCATGAGTCAGTTTTTTTTTTTAATGGTGATACGTCAGTTCCATTATGCGTACAGCGAAAGGGAAGGATATTTCAGAATGAGTTTTGCAAATACTGATTGAAAGAGCGTATTTGCGTAAGGAGAGTTTGTCCTTCAGTGAAGCTACAACGTATATATATATGTATATGTATATATATACATATATATATATATATATATATATATATATATATATATATATATATATATATATATATATATATATATATATATATATAAATCTAACCGATACTGAGACATATTTGTTTACTTGACGTGGGAAGTTCTAAAATTTCTCATGCAAATTATCTCTACAAGCGACGACAAATAACTGTACACGTGTATATGCAAATTCCCTTAAAGTTATGCGCTTGTCGTGTGTGCATAAATGGTCTTGAACACACACGATGTGACGAACACACACGCGTGCTTGTATATATATATATATATATATATATATATATATATATATATATATATATATATATATATATATATATATATATATATATATATATATATATAGATATAGATATAGATATAGACAGATAGATTGATATACAGATAGATAGATAGATAGATATAAAATAAGTGCACACATATAAGTGTATATATTACTATAATACACAGCCTCGTAGCACCGAAACACAAACCAGTTTATGACAAACTCCCAGCCGGCACCGCCGAAATTGCCAAAAAATTGCCCCAAAACGTTACGATGAACCTACTAAGGAGAACAGTAGCGACCGTTTGCGACCCATTCGTTAACTTATTCAGGTAGTGGACGATAAATCAACACAAGGGTTTTGTTCCCACTCACGACCAGTCTTCGTCGACAGGTGAAGGATTCATACCTGAGACTGCGTTGAAATCCCTTTTAAGTAAGGTTTTTCGTAACTCATTAGATCGTCGGGTGAGAGAGAGAGAGAGAGAGAATGAGGAATATAGGTGAGGAAAAGAGGAGATCGGGATAAGAAGGAACAGCGAGGAAGCAGATGACATTCGCGAATGCATGTATGTATGTATGATTTTTTTACTAGTCTTTTATCTACCTAGGAATCTATTCTGTTTATTTATATATCTATTTACTGAATGAATATTATACAAATCATGTGTCTTATTCCACCAGTTCGCATCATCATTTGAACTATAAAAAATCAAAAGATAATTTTCAAAAATAACATGAAAGGAGAAACGTAAAAACGAACAAATTAAACAAACATAAAACCATGTAATTATTGTCACTAATAAGAAATATATTCCCCTCATTTCTCAAACTTACTTGCTCATAAAATATCTTTAAATGAGATTACTTCTTTCCATCTTCTCCGTCGGCTACAACACCCTTAAAATGCCGAAGGAGAATTTATGAACCGGCCCTGAAAGGGAATTTAGGAAAGGACCACCAGCTATTAAGTTTTTGCATAATTTAGGTGAAAGATATATATATATATATATATATATATATATATATATATATATATATATATATATATATATATACAGTATATATATATATATAAAAAGGAATAAAAAGCCCATAAAAACGCCAAAATGTAGAGAGTTAATGCTATATTTCAGAGAACAACTTACTGTCTCTCTCTTCAGGCAGGTAATGAATGAGGTAGAGTTATAGAAAGCTTTATTTATATCAAGAGATCCAGAGCTCAGCCGTTACGTCATTCCACTGGACAATTTCTCCTTAATCACAGTCATATATATATATATATATATATATATATATATATATATATATATATATATATATATATATATATATATATATATATATATATATATATATATATATATATATATATATATATATATATATATATATATATATATATATATATATATATATATATATATATATACTGTATATAAATAGATATATCTACTTGTTATCTTACATACCTTAAGTTCCTAGCATTAGCATTGCCCAAATATCCAGCTTTCAGCATTCTTAACAATTTTCTTTTTTCTTTTTCTTTTATTGTTTTGCAACACACTTATTCGCAAGTCCTTATATGTAAACTGCAAGAGAGATACAAGGAATGTAAACTCGTATCTCTTTTGATGTTCCGAGCTATTGTGTTCGCAAAACGCTTATTCCGCTTCTCTCTCTCTCTCTCTCTCTCTCTCTCTCTCTCTCTCTCTCTCTCTCTCTCTCTCTCTCTCTCTCCCTACATAATTTGATTAAAGAAACAGATACCGAATGGAATTTTTGCTTATATTTCTTATGTTAAAAAAATGATTATTATTAAAAAGGCGAAATCCAAATTCAAAATTTTTTCAAATATCTTGGTTACCTAAGCTCAACTATATATTTCATCTATTTGCAAGCTGCAAATTTTCGTTCACTTTACAACAGTTGCTCTTATTGGCGTGATGACAAGCTACAATCTTTTTTTTTTCTGATAGCAAAAATGTGTCTCTTGAACAAAAGCATTGGTTATCAGTTCTGATATCAGAAACCCAGTATACGTTTTTACATATAAGAACGCCACATTAATTGTATTATCATACACTAGAGCTGAAGGATTGAGGTTGTATTATATTAATTATATTATCATAAAGTCAAGTCCTTCCCTGTGCTAGGCAACTGACTACGACCCCGTTAAAAAGAAGGCAAGAGCCTTCTTGTCCGAAGGGACTGAACTTCTTATATCGAATACTTAGACCTTTCATTTCCTAAAGATTCTATTTGTCTGGAGAGCATTAAGAACTCAAGATCCTTCTTCCACGAAGGATATTCTAATAGGTCCTACTCTCAGCAGATAAAGGTCTTTTTCTATAAAGGAACCACTGCTGATATTAAGCATTCTTTTTTTTTAACATTGATATTTATATTGCACTAAACTTCTTTTTAGATTACTAAAAAAGTATACTCGATTATTATTATTATTATTATTATTATTATTATTATTATTATTATTATTATTATTATTATTATTATTATTATTATTATTATTATACAGAAAACTTTGTGTACCTATCAAAGAAGTCTAGTACAGACCAGGCGGTCTTTGTAAGTCATTTGCAGTAAGAACCTGATTCATCACCATAATAAAAAACCGACCATCATTAAACCACAGGTCTTCAGTGCCCAGTACCCGTCCTCCCACAAGACGTCGCCTTTCATTGCCCACTTAGGCCTCAAGAACTCAAGAAACCCTAATAAGCAGCTTCTCTCTTTGACAAAGCGAACGTTTACCAAAAGCCTTGAGGTTCATTCAGTTTGTTTATGCTTTTACCTTCTGCAAGGACATGTTGCTTTCGTGCAATCTCTTGCAACCTCGATCTACGTTGGGTCGGAGTTTCTCTTCAGATGGCTCCTGTTTGGTCAAGATGTTTCTTGCTTTGTTCTACCGTTGTTGCTTTATGAAATTCAGGCTGTCAAGCCAAGCGCTGGTGCATTTTTGGCCATTCAGCTCTTAAGACAATGAAAAAAGGGAGCTGGAGAAGTTGGACAACGAGATAAAGGCCTCCAGAAAATAAAGGCGATGACGAGCAAAGGTCTAAAGTTGGGACGTGGAGAAAACCCTCTAGTTGCACTAAGAAGTGATGGTTAGACAGGCTGGACAGCAAAACTGAAGAAAGGAATCGGGAATGGAGGTAAAGTAAAAGGCTGAAAAGTGGGTGCAACTAGGAGCCAAAAGGCTTCTGCAAACACCCTTCAGTATTGCCTACAGTACACCACGTAAGCTGCACCGATGGCATTAACTTCCTACGGAGATTCTTCTGTTGTTTTGGTTCTACAATAGTTATTACAATTATTATTGATATTAAATTCCTTCCTCACATGGGATCGAACCCAGGACTCAGACGAAAGGTAAGGGCGATACCAACTGTCCCACGCAGGTTGTTAGCACATAGCCTTTTTGATTTTAGAGCCCTGGGTTCGGTCCCGATGTGAATTATAAGTTAGAGAGGGAAATTAGATTCAAATATTTCATACTAAAATCTATCAGTAATTATCGCCCCCAAATGATTTCGGATAATTAGATGTGTAATCAGATGTAAATTTATTTCCATTCTTCCCTTTCTAGACCATTACATACGTAATTTTCATCTCTGATATTATCTGTCCTCCGATATAATTACTTCTCACTCCCGTAACCTCATCTAAACTATACGTAATGAAGTAATTCAATAGTAACTGATTTAACCTCAGCTTACAGCAAGTATGCATTATCGTTCATGTGTACATACGAGATTAACTTGATCGTTAGAAATCGTTATTTTTGTAGACCGTCAACAACACAGGTAAGGTAAAAGTTTATTTTTCTCTTTTGGTTGTTGAAGACGATTACTGGGACGCAATCTAGTGTCCCCATCTTGCCAGCCTTGGAAAAACGGGAAAGTGGGAGGGAAAAAGTGGGGAGAGAAAGAAAAGGGGAAAGGATAAAGCATGGGAGAAAGAAGTGTGAAGAACGGTGGCAGAGGAAAAAGTACGACAGAAAGAAGCGTGGAAGGGGGAAAAATGATGAAGGAATGAAGTTTGGGAGAGAAAAGGTTTGAGAGAGAGAGAAGTGTAGGAGAGGAAAAAGTATGCGAGAAAGAAGTGTGGGAGAAGAAGAAATAAGAGAGAAAGATGTCTGGGAAAGAAAAAAGTGTGAGAGAGAAAGAGGTGTAGGAGAGAAAGAAGTATGAGAGAAAAAAAAGTGTGGGAGAGGAAAAATTGTGAGAAAAAAGTGTGAGAGAGGGAAAATTATGAGAAAAGGAAGTGTGGGAGCGGAAAAAGTGCGAGAGAAGGAAGCGTAGGAGTAAAAAAAGAAAGGGGGAAAAGTATGAGAGAAAGAAGTGTGGGTTTCTGACCATTTTCAATCTTTCTCACACTCAAGGCAAGGGTTTATAACAAACAGCTCACTGACGTCATAAGGACGGGTTTGACGCCGATCGTTTGTTAAAGGTGGTGTTGGAGTTAACATTAAACAGCGTCTAGAAATCGGTCATAAAGTAAATAAGCTGATAGGTAGATGAATATGTAAATAGGTAATACCGATAAAATAATAATGCGAACGTTAAGGACATTACCTTATCATGATGATGATAAAAATTATGATAATGAAGAATATAATGATTGTACTAACAATGTTGTTATTGTTGCCAACGATATGCTGTTATTTTAATTCCTGTTTCAACTGTCTGAATGTATGAAATGTATTATGTATCCGTTCGATTCAAATTCAATGTAGTTATCAAGATACAAGAAAACTTTTGTGATGATAAAACTCCCATATTGAAGATTTTATAATTCATAAAATAAATTGAAAACTCTTCTCCTTCTTCTTCTTCTTCTTCTTCTTCTTCTTCTTCTTCTTCTTCTTCTTCTTCTTCTTCTTCTTCTTCTTCTTCTCAGCTTAATCCCTAGTCGGAGTCGCCATTTTGTAATGAACCTTTTCCAGGCGTTTCTATTTTGTGGTCTTCTAACTTCATGCATGAAATATGACGTAAAGGATGAGCTTACAGTGTGCCAATTAAGATGCAATTGCATGCATTACCTGTCTCAGCTGTCCATTACAAAAGGGAACCACAGCTTGAATGCAAATGGTGCCAATTCATTAGCTATTATAAATATAGCAGCGATACTGACCCGCTTGTTTAATGATGTTTCTCCTTCTCTCTCTCTCTGTCTGTCTGTCTGTCTCTCTCTCTCTCTCTCTCTCTCTCTCTCTCTCGCTCTCGGTTTCAATGCGAGAGGGATTTTGTCAAAGAATGTGTACTAAGAAGAGTCACATCAGATAAAGAGAGAGAGAGAGAGAGAGAGAGAGAGAGAGAGAGAAATAGCGTTTTCTGTATACAAAGAGTAATAAAACTTGAGGCAAGAACAATATAGATATATATATATATATATATATATATATATATATATATATATATATATATATATATATATATATATATATATATACAATATTATATATATATATATATATATATATATATATATATATATATATATATATATATATATATATATATATATATATATATATATATTTCAACATAGTCAGATCAATTCTTATTCTCCTCTACTCATTGCTGAACTTTAATGGTATGGTGATATTTTATCATTTTTTATAATGCGAACATATATCATTTTCCTGGTATTTTCATCATAATGTAATTTCATGAAGATTCGAGTTATATTTATTAGTAAATTCTATCAGTATAATGAACCAATCAATGGCATAATCTATATGCTTTGAAAATGAGTTTTCAAGCTTAAATTAAGTCTCTTTTTCTCGATATTACGATGAAATGCAACTAATAATCCGGGGTTTCTTAACCTTGTTTTTTTAAAAGGAAAAATTTAAGTTTTCCTTAATATCCTTCCATGTACATTCACAATTTCCAGTCCTGAAATGCTGGAAAATTTCTCATATAATATTCTACTTCTGCTCTACCTGTCTGATGCGCATGCTCAGAAACACGCACCCACAAAGACAGAACATCAGAGATGCTATCAAAAAACTAATCTCTCTCTCTCTCTCTCTCTCTCTCTCTCTCTCTCTCTCTCTCTCTCTCTCTCTCTCTCTCTCAGTTTAGCTACAAGAACCTCAAAAATTAATTCTATAATCTAATGTTAATGTATATGAAAAGGGACTTGGAAATTATGTCACCCTCTCTCTCTCTCTCTCTCTCTCTCTCTCTCTCTCTCTCTTCTCTCTGTGGGCGGCCGGCAGCACACCCACAGGAAAAACAGAAGCCGTGGACGAGATGGGTCTGTAGATTAAAACAAAGTTACGACGGACGTAAATTTAAAGCATGGGTCATGTCTGCTACAACATGGCATTCCTGATCCTATTCTTCTCTAAAAGTACAGTTAATCGAGAGAAAAAAATTGGGACGATGCCTATTTTTAGCTGTTGGGCAAAACGAAGAATAGAATATTCATAAACATTTAGTTAGTTTAAAATAAAACCGCTGCATGCTTAATGTGATCGAAAGATTGAAAGAAAGTGGTAAAATGAAGTGTTAGTAGGGTTTATTAATGTAAATGTATATAACTCTTACTACCTTGATCTGTCACCTATAAAAATTTCACATAAAAGACGCTCCGTACAACTTTTTTTATTTACTTTTTGCGTTTTACTTTTTGAATACTCACTACCAGAGACATATAACATAAAGTATTTTTTTATTATCTTAAATTACAATGATTTTCAAAATTCCCAAAGATATCACTTAAACCCAAGGGCACTTCAATATATAATAATAATAATAATAATAATAATAATAATAATAATAATAATAATAATAATAATAATAATAATAATAATAGCAGCATGTAACGTTAAACCTGTGTATACAGAGCAACAGAGAAAGACATCATATGAATAAATAGACATCCCCATCCTCATTAGCATGAGTAATTTATTAACTGATATTGAGTATCAGCACTTATAATAAGTATTTTCTTCATTTCCTTTATACTGTAAGCATGAAACATGTACCTTTTATTATCCACTAATTAATTCCTCCAAGTAGTTTTACCCCATTTACTCCATATCACTGAAAAATATCAGTTACCTTCTCTTTTACAAACAGGATGGAGCGCTTAAAATCATCTCCTGTTAATCACTTTCTCGCTCGAGTTACGAAAATCGGAAATCCTCCTGCATTACTTGACAAGATTTTTTGATGAGAATCTTCAAAGCGAGACGATTTAGAGAGTTATCTCTCATCTCGCGAGATTTCCATCGCTTACGATAGAGAAAATCGTCTCTTAAAATCTCTCTTTAATCGGTCTCTTCTCAAACGACTTCCGATCTGGTCATGTTATCTGCCCGGGAGATCGGAGCGGTAGGCGTTTATCAGATTTTGGCTCTGCTCCGTCCTCGAGGCTCCTTTTGCAAAGTCTTACTTTGCTGAATTTATTTATTCCACTATTCTTTTTTCTTCTTTTTTGCGATGTTTCCATTACTTATTATTTAAATCTCAATAAGTTCCAATTTTTCGTCCTTTGAGTCTTTCGAATCAATGAATCTAGTCTTTCAATTCACTGAATCAAATCTCTCGAATACTAGAATCGAAGCTTTCAAATCCTTGGATCGAATCTTTCGATCCTTAGATCGAAACTTTCGAATCCTTAAATCGAGTCTTTCGAATTCATAAATCGAATCTTTCGGATCCTTAGGTCAAATCTTTTGAATCCTTGAACCAAGTCTTTCGGTTCTTTGAATTGAATCTTTCAAATCCTTAAATCGAGTCTTTCAAATTCTCGAATCGAATCTCTCAAATCCTTGAATCGAGTCTTTCAAATTCTCGAATCGAATCTCTCAAATCCTTGAATCGAGACTGTTTCGAATCCTTGAATCGAATCTCTCAAATCCTTGAAGCGAGTCTTTCAAATCCTCGAAACGAATATCTCAAATCCTTGAATCGAGCCTTTCAAATCCTCGAATCGGATCTCTCAAATTCTTGAATCGAGTCTTTCAAATCCTTGAATCGAGTCTTTCAAATCCTCGTACCGAATCTCTCAAATCCTTGAATCGAGTCTTTCAAATCCTCGAA
>NC_089754.1:30894883-30907383 GCF_040412425.1 Macrobrachium rosenbergii | reverse complement strand
AGAATTGAATTTCTATCACCAGAAATAAATTCCTCTAATTCTTCATTGGCCGGTCGGAGAATCGAACGCTGGGCCAAAAGCGTGCTAGCCGAGAGCTCTACCCACCCATCCAATGAAGAATTTAGAATTGAGAGAGAGAGAGAGAGAGAGAGAGAGAGAGAGAGAGAGAGAGAGAGAGAGAGAGAGCCCCTGAAAATATGAGAGAGTGAGAGCAAAACAAATGAAAGAGAGAGAGTTAAAAAAAAAGCCAAATAACAATGCAGAGAGAGAGAGAGAGAGAGAGAGAGAGAGAGAGAGAGAGAGAGAGAGAGAGAGTACATTTAATCACGTATCTCTCGGAAATATCCAGCCACGGAGGCTGCCATTACCGTCCAAAGTCATTCCACAAAAACTATTCGGAGGCAAAGTGGAAAAAATAGTAGCGCATGCGCCTCACATATTTCCCTCCCCGGCCAAACAGAATTGTCACATTAAGAGATTTAAATTTTTTCCTGTCCCAGAATGATTTATTGATGTTCCTTTTTTTGCCGGGGTTGGGGGGGGGGAGAATTTTGGGGTTCGGGCCCCTTCGAGGGCGTGTGCTACAAATGTCCAGTTTTGACAAAGTATGTAGAATAGATTTTTATAATTTTTTTATGTGGATAAACTTGTTCTACGTACACCCAAAAATTATTCTGACTAATTAGTGTTCTTATGAGTCTTTCAAAGTTTATATATATATATATATATATATATATATATATATATATATATATATATATATATATATATATATAGATATATAAACGGAAATCCAAAGGTTACTCCTCACATTAAGACCATGAACAAACTCATTTATGTAAATAACACTTTAATATATAAAACTAAACCCATCTTGCACCTGGAAAAAATCATTCATAAGAGTCACTCATAAACACCAAGAAAATCTTGGCATTCCTCATTGTCTCATGCTCTTTTGTTACATATTAACCTCTCATTAATGAGTTTTCAGACGTCGCAGAGAATGAGAGAAACGGGGATGAGAATGAGAGAAGAGGTGAGAATGACTGAGAATTAGAGACTGTCTTTACAAGCTGCTGATAGGATAGCTTAGTTCAATAATAATAATAATAATAATAATAATAATAATAATAATAATAATAATAATAATAATAATCTTTGTTTCAGCTCAGTTCAGAATTCAGATAAACATGGGAGATAAAACACAGTGTATAAAATTTAAATACACTACATAATAATAATAATAATAATAATAATAATAATAATAATAATAATAATAATAATAATAATAATAATATTCAACTTAAGACCACCAGAAGATACGGAATTCAGGTACAGTTCGCTAAAAGGGTGAGTGAACGGTTAATATAATAATAATAAATAATAATAATAATAATAATAATAATAATATTAATAATAATAATAATAATGCTTTAGTTCAGTATAAGCAATATTTCTTTAATTTCAAGAAATATCTCTAATGTTGACATTATTGAATGAAACCTCTAGAAGTTCCAAAAGCCATTTTAACAAAATATTGCGCGGCACGATAACTAGGAACCAGATAACCAAAATCAGGATTTAATAACCTAATTCACAACCCATCCACCAGAGGAGACATCAGGAAAACAAACACACCCCCTATAAAGATCAATCAATATCTCACCTTTGGAGAGAAGATAAACGCCCGTGACCATCTATATATTACAACGAGGAGATAAAGACCCAATAGACCAGAGTCCCTAAAAGTCCCTAAAGTCCTTTATAAGGCTTTGGGGTTACGAACAAGACCTAAAAAGTCCATAATAAGGCTTTGGGCTACGTACGAGACCACGAGATCCTCTCGCAATTAGCAGCCTGTCGGAATTCCTTGATCGCAGGCGGAGAAGCAGCGCGCCCTGTCAGGTCGTGCAATAAATGAGAGCCACTGGCGGAACTCTAATGAGCCACAGTAGCCTATAAAGAGCCACGGTGGCCTATAAAGAGAGCCGGAAAGATGCTGAAAAGATCCGCAAATCGATAGGGAAGATTACCATCGACTGACTAGTTACAGTTAGGCTTCCTTCAGCTCAGCAGTAACTATTCGGCAAGAGTTCGAATCCATTTTTGGGTTTTTGGCTCTGGGTCCTTGTAAGGGGGTGATACAACTTTAATTAATTACCCATCACTCCTTCAACGAGCGGACAGGGGTGGTTAACGGTTAATGGGTAATTGCCTCACATGTAATCGGTAATTGGAGACGGGGGGTAACAGGACCCGCCCATTTCGGCGGTCGGTTAAACAGAGAATCGGGTAATTGTACCGATCGTTCAAGATGGCCTGATACAGTCGTACTCGTTTAAGCCTTCTGTCAATCCTCTCCTGTACTGGGAAGGATTCAGGATTCTTTTCTTCTTGATTTAAGGGAAGGTGGAAATCAAAGACAATAAGAATGTGTACAGACAGACAGACAGAGAGAGAGAGAAGTTAAGTATACCTTAGTTTTACCAGACCACTGAGCTGATTAACAGCTCTCCTAGGGCTGGCCCGAAGGATTAGACTTAATTTACGTGGCTAAGAACCAATTGGTTACTTAGCAACGGGACCTACAGCAGCTTATTGTGGAATCCGAACGACATTATAGCGAGAAATGAATTTCTATCACCAGAAATAAATTCCTCTAACTCTTCATCAGCCGGCCGGGGAATCGAACTCCGGCCCATCGAGTGACAGTCTGCAGCTCTACCGACTCACCCAACAAAGAGCTTAGAGAGAGAGAGAGAGAGAGAGAGAGAGAGAGAGAGAGAGAGAGAGAGAGAGAGAGAGAGATTTGTACAACCTTCTAGGGGGGATACTCTTGAGAATATTCTAACAATGATTATTCATATGCTATTTTTTATCATTATTGCTTTCAGTATTTTCCATCATAACCATTACTTCACTATCATTATTGCCATTGCTACTATTGTGAACATCATTCTTACTAATGTTATCGGCAACTGTTTGGATATAGACGATTATTTTTATTTTTATTTTTTTTTTTGTATTTTTATCTCGTGTATCTAAATTTTGCGCATTGTATTGTTTCTACTTTGTATAACCCCTGTATACGACCCTGAGCTGAATATTATTATTATTATATTATTCAGAAGATGAACCCCATTCATAGGTAACAACCTTTAGGGGCCACTGAGTTGAAATTCAAGCTTCCAAAGAATATGATGGTGTTCATTTGAAAAGAAGTAACAGAAGGTAATACGATATACAAAAAGAAGAGATCACTTATAAGAAAAGATAAATGATTTAACAAATTAATAAAAATGTAAGTAAATTATAATACACAAGGAGAATTGCTCTGGGCAGTAATGCATTGCATCTTCGCATGAACTTTTGAGGTTCCAGTTGCACAGCATCCTAAAGACTTCAACAATCCAACGGCGTGAGGAATAAAGGACCTTTGGAATCGAGCAGTTCGGCAGCGAGGCTCATTTACTGCATATTGGTCCTCTTGTTCAGCAAATCTGGCCGTTCGCGGCAGTGAAAGAGGACCAGGGATCAATCGTGAATGTAAAAGGTCTCTGTTGAAATAAACTTATGACAAAAAGACAGAAACAATTGAGTAGACCTCTTCAATGGGTACAATTTTTGTGAACGAATTCAGATTCATGTATTATAAATTAATTGTGCAAAGGCCCTCCCCCCAGGTTTAACCTTTTGTTCTAGTTAGTATAATCATTGTTTAACAAACAATCGAAAACCGTTACTCTGGATGCTACATATACCTTTACCTGGCTGGGCACAGGCAGCCTTTAAATGGCTTGATACCCAATATCTGTGTGCTGTCAATCATGTCTTTACCTTTTCGCTGCCTTTAAGCTTTCAAAGGGGAGTAACATCCAAAGCTATTTCGGGCGAAAACCCCGGTTTAATGGATGGGAGTTTCGACTCTATTATTGCTGCTGCCTCGTGCCTTTCAGACCCAAAGACTCAGCGGATTTTTTGGTGCAGGAACAATTTCAATACCTCTGCGTTCATGAATAAGCCTGATGATTTACCTTTCAGAGGGTAATTCGAGATTGGATGCTTCTCTCTCTCTCTCTCTCTCTCTCTCTCTCTCTCTCTCTCTCTCTCTCTCTCTCTCTCCAATATTCTCCTTTCACCTTAAGGTAGTAAACGATGCGTAAAAGAAAACAATAAAAGCAAAGTAACTGAAGACGTATAAAAGATAATATAAGCACGTACACGCATATATATATATATATATATATATATATATATATATATATATATATATATATATATATATATATATATAAATATAAACACTCAAACAGTCTTACATCTCAGCATCCTTTCCTGACTCGACAAGATTCGATATTTTTCTTACTGTCGCAAAAGTTGTTTGGTATATTCAACTCGTGTTGATATTGTACAAATTTCCGAGTTGAATATCTTTTTTTTTTTTTTTTGAGAGCTGTAAGCTCTCAAACAATACAACTTGTTTATTTATCTATTTATTTATTTGTTACTTATCTATTTTATTTATTTGTTTATTTATTTACAGGTATTCTTCGTCTAGTGACTAGGACACTCGCCTAGCTAACTACCTCTTACTAAAAAATAGCTGAAAATCGTAGGACAAACATGATACGGTAAAGATCTTACGACCAAAATTTATTTATTTATTTATTTTATTACTTACTTGCTTACTTATTTGCTTATTTGTTTATTAATTAATTAATCTATTTATCTATCTATTTACTTATTTAATTATTTTTCGCACTAAACATAATCATAACAAGAAAACCAGGCATTCTTTACCATCGAATTAACGGTATGCTATTCCCACTCCGAGAATAGTCCCCGTCTGTCTGTCGAATTCAAGGTCTAAAAGTATCCTTCGTTTAGACCTCTGCCTAGTCTATCAGAGTATCTTCCTTTAGACCTCTGTCTAATCAAAGTATTCTTCTTCAGACCTCAGTCTAATCTGCCAAAGTATTCTTCTTCAGACCTCAGTCTAATCTACCAAAGTATTCTTCTTCAGACCCCAGTCTAATCTACCAAAGTATTCTTCTTCAGACCTCAGTCTAATCTACCAAAGTATTTTTCTTCAGACCTCAGTCTAGTCTTCCTTAGACCTCGGTCTAATCTACCAAAGTAGCCTTCCTTAGACCTCGGTCTAATCAACCAAAGTATCTTCCTTTAGACCTCGGTCTAATCTACCAAAGTCTTCCTAAGACCTCGGTCTAATCAACCAAAGTATCTTCCTTTAGACCTCAGTCTAATCTACCAAAGTATCTTCCTTTAGACCTTGGTCTAACCTACCAAGTAGTCTTCCTTAGACCCCGGTCTGATCTACCAAAGTATCTTCCTTTAGACCTTCGTCTAATCTACCAAAGTATTCTTCTTTAGACCTCGGTCTAATCTACCAAAGTATCTTCATTTAGACCTCGTTCTAATCTACCAAAGTATTCTTCTTCAGACTTCATTCTAATCTACAAAGCAGTCTTCCCTAGACCTCAGTCTAATCTACCAAAGTATCTTCGTTTAGACTTCGGTCAAATCTACCTTCGGATCGGATCCATTTTCGATCGTAAAACACTCGGAGGAATCTTCTTGATCCGGGAAGGAATGTGACTGTGCCTTGGCCGCTAATGGCATAATCCTTCGTTAATGAATCGGGTAATTGGTTCGTCAGAGTGTGTGCGTGTGTGCGTACGTGAGTGTATGTGCGTGCCCTTGGGCACGGGGCTATCGATGGTGAGAGTGACAAGGTAAAAAAGTATGACAGATAGAATTTACTTTATATTTATATTTATATTTTCAGATTTATTCTATCAGTATATATTTCAAATGTTCGCAATTTCATTAGCTTTGTACTTTGAGAGAGAGAGAGAGAGAGAGAGAGAGAGAGAGAGAGAGAGAGAGGGGTAAAAGTTTTTATACTCCAATGACAAAAATTTAACGAGACATTTTCCCCATACAAAATCTTTTAAAAATTACTAAAAATGACTGGTTGAAATGTGTCAATATACGCCTTTTTTCAATAAATAATTTTTAGTATATCATATTTGTCTCACTTTTTTAAATGAAGCATTTTTACTTGTTGTTATTCATAGAATTAGTACACCTACCTTGTCTATCCCTGTACATAGCCCTGAGAAAAAGTAAAGGACATTATTATTATTATTATTATTATTATTATTATTATTATTATTATTATTATTATTATTATTATTATTATTATTATTATTATTACAACAAACAGACACGAATTTTGTGTCTTGTATTGTTTCGTCGTCATTTAAAGAAGGATATTATTATTATTATTATTATTATTATTATTATTATTATTATTATTATTATTATTATTATTAAGACCAAACAGACACGAAAAATCCCACCCCGACAAGATAAATAGAACCCGCCCATCCCACCGCAGTACAGCCCTGTAAACATCGAAAAATAAACATATTGATCTTGGCTGACCCTACCACCAAGGAATAGGGTTGGTTGTGGTTTCCTAGGTTAACCAGAAACATTGATAGTCGGTTTGACTTGTGGTTAAAACCATCGACTCACTGAGACGGGCTGGAGATAAAATGCCCTCCCACTGTTTACAAAAGGTTGAACTTCTATTTTATGTGTCTTCTTCGTTGTTTATTTCTTATTTATCTGTGTTTTCTTTTTGTCTGTATTGATGGGGGGAAGGGGGGATAAATATCGAAGGATATTTAATTGCTTATTCATTTGATTGGATAAAATAGGCAGCTGACATCGTACAAGGGAGATATAGGCGTAGTGCAACCGGCAACATAATTGTAATAAAATTTTTTGACTTGCGTCATCGGCAGTCCAAGAAATATCCTGATTTGTTTGTATTGCCAAAAGATCTATATACCTGAAAGACCATGTGACAATCATAGAAAATAATAATAATAATAATAATAATAATAATAATAATAATAATAATAATAATAATAATAATAATAATAATAATAATAATAATCATAATAATAATAATAATCTTTACTGTCATATAATTCAATGTAAGGTGAACTATGTCTAGTCTGGTCATCATGCTAGGACATAGAATCTAGTCCTAAATCAAATTGTTAAACAGTGACGTTGTCATTATTATTATTATTATTATTATTATTATTATTATTATTATTATTATTATTATTATTATCTCTTTGTCTTTATTTTGCTTTAGCTAATTATTTATTTGTCTCTTATAAACTACCTATTTTTCGAGTCTCTCTCTCTCTCTCTCTCTCTCTCTCTCTCTCTCTCTCTTCTCTCTCTCTCTCTCTCTCTCTCTCTCTCTCTCTCTCTCTCTCTCACCTTGAGGGCGTCCCTCACTCCTCACTCTTCGATCTCATTCACTTACCTCCCTTTCAATGATGTTAATTGCCCGGGTAAAACAAAGTACAGAGAGAGAGAGAGAGAGAGAGAGATTCTTTTAGGCCTACGGCGCAAAAAGAGGCCTATCGGGCCTGGAATGCGGACGCCATTCACTGTAGGTACGGAGGAATGAAGGGCATGGCATTGTTCATTATCCTCTCTCTCTCTCTCTCTCTCTCTCTCTCTCTCTCTCTCTCTCTCTCTCTCTCTCTAAATTAATTTTACCATTTTATGAAAACGCATTTGACAAAAGAGCTATCGAAAATTCTCTCTTCTCTCTCTCTCTCTCTCTCTCTCTCTCTCTCTCTCTCTCTCTCTCTCTCTCTCTCTCTCTCTCTCTCAGCATTTGATTTTACTATTTTATTAAAACGTATTTGGAGAGTGACTTCGAAATTCTCTCTCTCTCTCTCTCTCTCTCTCTCTCTCTCTCTCTCTCTCGCGCTCTCTCAGCATTTGATTTTACCATTTTATTAAAACGTATTTGGAGAGTGACTTCAAAATTCTCTCTCTCTCTCTCTCTCTCTCTCTCTCTCTCTCTCTCTCTCTCTCTCTCTCTCTCTCTCTCTCTCTCTCAGCATTTGATTTTACCATTTTATTAAAACGAATTTGGAGAGCGACTTCGAAATTCTCTCTCTCTCTCTCTCTCTCTCTCTCTCTCTCTCTCTCTCTCTCTCTCTCTCTCTCTCTCTCTCTCTCTCTCAGCATTTGATTTTACCATTTTATTAAAACGTATTTGGAGAGCGACTTCTTCTCTCTCTCTCTCTCTCTCTCTCTCTCTCTCTCTCTCAGTTTGATTTTACCATTTTATTAAAACGTATTTGGAGTGACTGAAATCTCTCTTCTCTCTCTCTCTCTCTCTCAGCATTTGATTTTATCATTTTATTAAAACGTATATGGAGAGTGACTTTGAAATTCTCTCTCTCTCTCTCTCTCTCTCTCTCTCTCTCTCTCTCTCTCTCTCTCTCTCTCTCTCTCTCAAATTTTGTGAAAGTTTATATGACAAATAACTTCGAATTTTTGTAACAAGGGAATAGTTTTCGTTTTTTTCTGGTTTTTGGTCACAATTTCCTTGAAATTTTAATTAGTTTTTACCGTTTAAGTAACAATACTTACATGCTGCAATCAAAAACTAATTAGCATTATCCAAAGGTAGCAAGTAAATATTTATGTAGCCCAGAAATTAGGAAAATTCAGAGAATTCTGGCTAAAAATTAAGTTTTTTAGCTCCGACCTAACCATGTCACAAATTTCAAAAGGTGCTGGAAAGTCATTTTCAGAAGGTGCAACAAAATAATTTTCAGAAGGTGCAAGAAAGCAATGTTAAAACGCTGCAAGAAAGTAATATTCAAAAGGTGCAAGAAAGCTATTTTCGAAAGGTGCAAGAAAGCTATTTTCGAAAGGTGCAAGAAAGCAATTTCCAAAAGATGTAAGAAAGCAGCTTTCAAAAGGTGCAAGAAAATAATTTTCAAAAGGCACAAGAAAGCTACTTTCAAAAGGTGCAAGGAAGCAATTTTTAAAAGGTGCAAGAAAGCTTTTTTCCCAAGCTGCAAGAAAGCAATTTTCAAAAGATGTAAGAAAGCTGTTTTCAAAAGGTGAAAGAAAGTAATTTTCAAAAGGTGCAAGAAAGCCATTTTCAAAAGGTGCAAGAAAGCTTTTTTCCAAAGCTGCAAGAAAGCAATTTTCAAAAGATGCATGAAAGCTGTTTTCAAAAGGTGCAAGAAAGTAATTTTCAAAAGGTGCAAGAAAGCCATTTTCAAAAAGTTTTTCAAGAAAGCAATTTTCAAAGGATGTAAGAAAGCTGCTTTCAAAAAGTGCAATAAAGTAATTTTCAAAAGATGCTAGAAAGCCATTTTCAAAAGGTGCAAGAAAGCTTTTTTTCCAAAGCTGCAAGAAAGCAGTTTTCAAAAGATGTTTGAAAGCTGTTCTCAAAAGGTGCAAAAAAGTAATTTTCAAAAGGTGCAAGAACGCCATTTTCAAAAGGTGCAAGAAAGCAATTTTCAAAAGGTGCAACAAAGCAATATTCAAAATGCGCAAGGAAGCAATTTTCAAACGGCGCAAGAAAGTAATTTTCAAGTGCTAAAAAGCAAATTTTCAAAAGGTGCAAGGAAGCTATTTTCAAAAGGCACAAGAAAATAACTTTTAAAAGATGCAAGAAGGTTCTCTCCTAAAACAGGTTATTTACCTTGTGACTGACAAGCAGCATCTTCTCACTGAGCTAAATGCTACAGTAGATGGCATCTCTCCTTCACATTTTTGTGAACTCCACATCCGTCATGACAGTTCTCGATGAATTTCCTCTCGTATTTTAGCATGAAATGACACTAAGAATCCTATACCTGCTGTCCTTCATTCTAGAAGACTGTGCTGGAAAGATCTTCACCTTATTAGGGAAGATTATTCTAATGGTAATCAGGTGTCACGCGAACACATCGTCTTGGTCAAAATATGGGGTACGCGCAGTCCATGTAAGTTGATATTCAGCTGGAGGCTTTTAGCACTTTCCTGACTGATGGTAACTATCAGTCACTTCTTGGATATGTAAAAACCTGTCACTACGCATGCGTAATGACGGACACACGGTCACACAAACAGACAGAGAGAAAGGGTTCTTGTGAGATTGAAATTTAGTGAAAGATTGAGGCTGCACTTCAGTTATTGATTGTAACATGCAAATTAGTTGCAGAGTGTATGTATATAAATTCACATTTGCATGTACAGCAGTATGGAATAAGCAATAAAGACATGGCCGTTTTACTTTGAATTATTCTTTTGAACTGTTTGCTTGACCCTATCAGAAAGATTAACTCTGCTTGTGTTTGCATGTGAATAACGTACACCCAAGTCCATACAGTATATTTGTACGTGTGAATAAGACCACCATGCTTGTTCCATCAAATGTACACTTACACCCGTATGTTTGTGCATGTGTTTAGACAACAACAAGCTACCGAGCTTTTATATTGATGCTCGAGCCCATAAAAACGCATCTGCGCATGGGAATAAAATTTAAACGCCTACTACTTCCTCATACACAATAAAACCTGATGATAAATATGAATAAAGATACAAAGCTTGCGCCACCGTCATACCCTAAAGATATATCGAAGCAAGAATAAGATAATTTAAGATAATTTAAAGGTCACAGAGATAATTCTGCATCCGCAGCGGAGCCTCTGTGATGTTCTCTACAGCCGTCGCTCCCCAAGATGATGATGATGCTGATGATCTCTGCAAATTACAGGGTGTCGCAGGCGATGAAAGTGTCATTCATGACGAAAATTAGGATAAAAAAAAAAATTAAAACTGACGGGCGTCTGCTGAAGGGCGGCCGTCCGCTGACGTCAGACTCTGAATCCCAGTAAGTCAGCAAGCAGGTGCTAAAATTTTGTTCTTGCTCAGGAATGACTACTTTTTTTTTTTTAATCCTGGCCTCTTTTTTTCTATTTCATTCTCGGAAGACACTGCGAGATATGTATCCCGCGGAGCAGTAGCGAGAAAGATGTGTAATTTATATGCATAGATTTCATACAGGTAAATGCAGGTAGAGCGGGTTGCAAATGCAATGCAATTTTGCAAAGACAGTTTTATGCTAAAATGAGTTTTCGTTTATTAGGCATAGTGACGAATATATATATATATATATATATATATATATATATATATATATATATATATATATATATATATATATATATATATATATATATATATATATATATAAATATATATATATAAATATATATATACATATATATATATATATATATATATATATATATATATATATATATATATATATATATATATATATATATATATATATATATATATATATATATATATATATATATATTATTTACTGAAGAATATATTTATCAATCTATTGATTGCTTGTTGAAGTGTACGTGTTTGTGTGTGTGTGTGAAGCGAGAGAGAGAGAGAGAGAGAGAGAGCTTGTGGATATACTGAATTTCCTTTTATATCACTTGTTAATATTTCTGTCTCGAGAGCAAATATCTTCAAAATGTTTTCACTTTCACACCTTCTAATGGCCTTTTTTAAATCAGAGCTCACCTTTTTATCATGAAAACCTCCCCAGGTGTCATTTACGTTCAGTAAAATTAATTCAGTACCCAAAATGAGCACTTGATAATGTAAAATGAATAATGATCCACTTAGGACCCCAAAAAAATTCTATATTGGAATATTAAAAGGTGAATGAACACATTATTGTAAAGATAAATCTAATTGGTTTTTAATTTCTATTTAATTTTTTGCCCGGGAAGTTGCGTCATTCTTCTGAAGTACCGCTAATAAGCTGACTGTTCCGAAGATCGCCGGCAATTCTCAATGCGCAAATCCACAGCTCAGAGATTGCCAGACTCTTGAAAATGCGCAGAGCCACTGCGCATAGGCCCCCAACCCCTTTAGTATGAACTGACAAATCATAATTAACTTTGCACTGATATCCACCTTGCTGGCAAGATAATTAAGCGAAGAGCAATGTTGACGTAACTAGATTGTTACGAGCAATTTACAAACACATCCAGAGTAATCATTTCTCCTAATTTTATTCAGATTACGAAAAAAATGGGTCTTCAAGTTGTACTTAATGCATTTCTTACTAATATACTTCATTTACATACTTAATCCAACTCTTTTAACAACTGGGTTGATGTCGTTAAGATAGAAATTGCTTGTCATAATTGCAAGGTTGCAATAATTTACAAACGAAGGTTGAATACATGGATGCAAAGGGTTGCAAAGGATTAGTTGACGGATTTAAAAAGGGTACCTCGAGTTTGAGCAGCTGCTGGGAAGTTTAGTTGACCAAAAGGATTCTGTACGGATTCTCACACAAAAGGTAAATATTACAATTATCTTCACATCTTAAATTATTCATTAATTCATCTAATCTTTATCTAAATTCTGGAATTCATCGTCAATTCCTATTGAAAGTCGTATTACAAGTATGTATGTTACTTGGTCAAAAAAGCTTAGAGTATCTCACCATTGGAACAGACTTCTTAAAATCGTATTTTCTCTAATCGTTCAAAACGACCTTGCACTTGACTCTCTCTCAGAAAAAAAGATTAAAGTTACAGATTATTGCA
>NC_089754.1:30872383-30887383 GCF_040412425.1 Macrobrachium rosenbergii | reverse complement strand
ACTGCCCTGTGATCCTCTCTCTCTCTCTCCCTCTCTCTCTCTCTCTCTCTCTCTCTCTCTCTCTCTCTCTCTCTCTCTCTCTCTCTCTCTCTCTCTCTCTTAATTTGCTGTGGAAAATTGCTGGTTCCTTTCTGCCCCCGGCTGAAAGATCAGTAAACTAGGAATCGAGGTTTTGATAAATTAGTACATCAGTGATTTCAGCAGTTGATAAAACACGCAACATCTTCTCATTCCATTAGACGAATTGCTTACAGCACCAGTTATTCTGGTCCCTCTCTCTCTCTCTCTCTCTCTCTCTCTCTCTCTCTCTCTCTCTCTCTCTCTCTCTCTTCTCTCTCTCTCTCATTATTTTGTTTCCTATTTGGAAAATTCTCCAGCTTTCAGTCTTCTACACCGCTCATTCCATGATCAAATTTGGGTTATGTTGAGGAAAAGAATTAACTATAATACTAGGCTTACCATCTTCCTTTTGCGCGTGTTTTTTTTTTTTTTGTGTCTGTGTTTTTGTCATGTTCCCTTTGTGAGTTTTTGTGCGCGTGTATTTATTCTTTGCTTGTGTACACTGTTCCATAGAATCTTCTTAACCAAATCAATGTTATACTGGAATACCATAGGATGCTTCCATTGTTATAAAATTTCATATACAAAACACAATGGCATATACATATAGCTTATAACCTTCAAACGCTACTTTTTCAAAAATTCCAAGCTCTTATAATGACCCCTGATAGATATTTTGGCAAATATTTTTTTTAATATTATAGCAGCAAGAACGTAGCTCAGCCTTGCTCTGTGAAAGAAAGGAAACAGACATTGACAATGGAATTACCCTTTAATCTATAAATCCTGCGATCAAATAACTTTCACACAAAAAAAAAATTTAAGGGGAATAGTCGGACACGAGGCTGTTGCAAGAATGTTAGGCGATTTTAAGGAAGTAGGAACCTCCCAACTAATAACATTCCGTTTCATTTAGCCGATCATATTACATTTCAGCAGTTCCATAAATAAATATATCATTAATTTTATCATTTATCAACATTCTGCTTGAAAAATAACTTATCGAGTCTGAGAGATAACAGAAAAACTTACATTTATGTGAAATAGTCCTCGGGACGAGATAGCATACTCTGATCTTTACTTAAGTTTACCCTTGTATTACATGTTTTCTATAAATATTTTCATATATAAATGAAAACTAGAATAATATGGATAACTAAAGTAAATTAGGATTTTTATTGTTCATTTGTTCATTTTGTTGCTTTCTGTGGTATCTCTTTTATAAAATCAATAATTTTTATGAAATCACTAACTGTACAATAATTAAGAAAAGGATTTTATGTAATGAAATAATAAAATTATTTTGAGGCTTTAATAAGAAGATTTATGTGGCCTTTTATAACAAGCGTCTGTGAACGCACGTACACGAGTTGGCCTTTGTAATTAGTCTTGAAATTATACATGAAATTTGTTTTATGTAATTTTCATTGAGCAATTTTATTCAGGCTATATGCATTATTCGTTGCCTGACGCCTTCCACTGATAAAATCACACATTTCCTTTGAGCAAAGTTAGTTAATTTCTATTTCATTTATTCATTTTTCTTACACTGCAGGCCTTAGGAATCTGTGAATCAACATTGTCCCATATTCATAAGTGAATTCTGAAGGAGTAACTTCCCAAAAAATTCAGGTCAACTCAACGAATATTATCCTAAGAGGGCATAGAACTGAACAAATGGGTCTACCCCTGTCCTTCTCTCTTCCATGTGTTTTAGTATCTCTATTTCCTTAGTCGATTATATATATATATATATATATATATATATATATATATATATATATATATATATATATATATATATATATACTGTATATATATATATAATATATATATATATATGAATATAATATATATATATATATATATATATATATATATATATATATATATATATATATATATATATATATATATATATATATATATATATATATATATATATATATATATATATATATATATATATATATATATATTTCTGACTCACGTCAGGATCAAACCCAGGTCTCCCAAAAGCAAGTCAGAAATTTATTTCTGTTCCAAATTGTGTGTTGATGATTTCTATATATATATATATATATATATATATATATATATATATATATATATATATATATATATATATATATATATATATATATATATATATATATATATATATATATATATATATATATATATATATATATATATATATATATATATATATATATACTGTATATATATATATATATATATATATATATATATATATATATATATATATATATATATATATATATATATATATATATATATATATATATGTCATAGCAACAGTCGGCAAGAGAGAGACACACCACAGCCAATCATTTCTCCTCGCATATACCGACTTTTCCACCGTTTTCTTGCCTTGAACCCATTCTAAAATTCGTATAAAGAACTCTGTCAGAAATTCTATGCACAGAAACGACAAGCACGTTTTCAGGAAGGCATTAAACCCAGAAATGAAAGGATTATAAAACCACACCTATACTCTTGACTGACCTTAGCTGGGTTAGTTGGAGTCTAAAATTAAGTTGTCATGTTATCCTAATTTTGGTAACAAATGAGTCTGATAAGGGAAATCTATTATTACGAGGAGGATAAATATCTTGCCAGTTTACTTTCTGGAGGGTTCCTTGATCAGATAAGGTGTTACAGCAGTTTTGTTACTGGAAAGTCGATTAAAAGTTAATTTAAAGTGAAGTTAGTGAAGTATCTTAATCTATCAAAGGTGAAGATTCGGACCATGCATTTCAAAATTCCTTTTTTTATACAAATGATTATTTCCTTTCTATAAGGTATCATGAATAATATAAGGAAAATATGATTAGTTTTGTATACAAAGAATTCTGTATAAAGGACAAATTTTTATTAGAAGTGGAATGTTCCAACATGGACTGAGTTATATAAAATATCCTTTTTCGTGGAAAACTTCGTATTTACAAAACAAGGTTATCCGGATGGACATTAAATTACTGACTACACAATGTCAGAAGTACAGGATTCTTTGATTTACATCAGACTAGAAACATTTTCCGTCTGGAAATCTTTCATTAACTGTATTTTAATAAGGGACCTTACCTAATCTACTGTAAACCGAGTACAGATAAGATTTTGTATCCCCTTACCGCAAAAAATGTTGTACAGCGTTCCTACTTGTGTTAAGGGATCTTGTTACTTGAAGAGTTTATTTACTTTCTTATCTGTCAATTACTCTTAATATGTGGGTGAATTAATTGTTGACTAGTTTAGTCATTTAGATTTACCTGTAGTAAACTTCTCTTTTTTAACTTTTTTTTTTAACCTTCTGACTTTCCAATTCTGTAAAAGCTTACCCAGTGAATGAATGGCCTGGGTAAATTTGTTTTTCCATATGAATGTCACATTCTGAATGACCATGGTTATAATTTCATTATAATCTGAATTTTCAGTTTCTTGATAAATAAGATAGTGCTTCGTTTCCGTCCAGTGTTATACCAACAGAAAGTCTGTAAGAAAGCTTTTGAGAAAGTACTGATAATAACAAAAAGCATTTACTTTTTTCCCAGTGTTGCCAGAACATCATTGAAAGCAGAAATGTGGTGACTTTCCCATCAAACCTCATCAACCTATTCGAGGTCATTTATCTGCAAAGCTTTTCCAGTTCTGTCATTAAAGGTATGTTAAATGGGGTACCTTGGTATAAAAACTGCTGGGTTAATTGCCATCTCTAGCATGCCCAATTCTCTGTTCATAGATTTGATATGCCCTTATCTGCTTCTGTTATGGGTCAAAATGTACCTTCCATCCGTGGTCATCTCGTGTAAACACTGTAAATTCTGTTAATATGAAAACAAAGACCAAAGTTATTCATTCTTAGAAAAGAGGATTTACAATGAAACACCTTTGATATATCTTGGAAATATATTCGAATATTGTATTGAGTAAAAAATCTAATTCCTTTTTTGATATTCTGAAAGAAACAACGACGTGGCCATCTGAGGAAAGAAAGTTTTACGATACACAGAAGCACAAAAAACTGTAAGACATAAAATTTTAAAACTGTTTGTAGTATATTTATGTTTGCAAGCACTTTTCTAAAGACCTAATTCGCCTTAAAGTTCATGGTCGTGAGAATGGTATGATATGGATACATTAAGGGATGATAATTTTAAGTGAGATGATATAATCATCATTTTTAGTTCTCTGTACAATACATATCTGTCACACGATAAATGAACACAATGAAACGAAGTGCAAATGTATAATACTTCCGAAAGTTTTTAAGAGAAATAAGACAAACGAGGAAATAAAGTTCTGTAAAGAATATTTGTGATAGGGAGAAGAAAGTAGTATAGAATAAAGTAATTCAAATTAACAACAACTCTTGAGAATGAGTTTAACTGAAAGCCTGTTCAGTCACAAGGATATATCTATGATACACAAAACAAGTGAGAGTAAATTGGTTGCTGTTATATATTTTTTCTAGGTTCAAACATCCACAGTCAATCTTAGACAAAAGCATCAAATTTAAAGAGTCACATTCTTGTCAGAACAGCTACATCACACTGAGAATATGTTTACAGAAGTCATTAAAACTTTAAGAAAATTGTATAGAATAAATAATATTAGGACGTAAGCTGATACGAAAATGTTTAAAATCTTTCACAATTACTCAGATAATGTGAGACCTCATTTTCTGTCTGTTTTACCACAGAAAATGGTTTGGGTCAGGTTGCACCTTTTAAATGATAAACAAGTAAATGACGGTTTCTGAAATCTTTTTTAATTATCTGATAGACATATGCCAGAAGTTTTAGTTATATTGAAATTTTGTTTAATGTTGCTTGTCATTTCACAGAGGTCTGCTTTGCTAAAAGAATTGGCTTAGAGAAGGAAATGGTTACAAGTTACTAATATTTTTACTGTCTGTCCCTGGGCAGTTATTCCATGACCTGTTTGACCTGTTTCGTAAACAAAATCAGTTCAAGGTGCCTTAATTAAAGGGACAGTGTGGATTTTAGCCCATATTTTATGTTATGAAAAGACTGACAAAATTATATTAAATTTTCTGAGGAGTTCAAATATTCTCATTAAAAGTACATTAATTTCTGAAAAATTTCGAACAATTACGTTGCAGGATTTCAGATTAACTACAGCTTTACGAAACCAAAAGCTGCCAAAAAGTTAAGGTGAACCTCAGCATTAAACGTTTACTAAAGAAAAGTTGATAACAGCCCATTCACATACATAAACCCAATGCTACATATCAGCTAGTGAGCTTTCTATACTATGGACACCTAATTGTAAAATAACCATCTCAGTTCCTTCACAGAAATGAACTTTAAGGTCAAATCATCTGTCGTTGCTCTATAACTAGTATCTGACAGAAGGGCTTTATGTATCGCCTATGCAATTTCTATAGTCAAGTTTTTATATATTATGCATTTGATTATAGTAAGATTCTCTTTTGAAATATGAAGCGACATAAGCTACTTTGCAGTATAGATTCAAGACTACACAGTACACTGGTCATAACTTAAGGAATAAACAGCTCCTGATAAACAGCAACTAGCAAATATTTACAGCTCTCACTTTAATCTCCTGATTAAAGTTTCTGTTTTCGTTTCTAGTTCTCGTATTCTTTCTTTTCCATTTTTGCCTCCTTTACCAGCTCCTTCTCGAAACCACAATGATCCTCAGAACCTCAGGATCTCGTCAGTTGACACGCTCCCATGAAATCCTCTTGATATGTCATTGTTTCAAGGTTATCTTCAGGTGCTCTGTAGAGCAAAGAAGAATCCACCCACTTCATTTCTAAAGAGTAAATTATGTATTATATTTCAAGGAAGAACTCATGCTCTATGAGATTCTTGAATAGCAACTCATTCACTGTTTCCAGTATTTCTGTATTATCTGTCACTGTTCACTATACGTATCGTGATGAAGCACAAGGCAGAGGCAACCATTTCCTCGTGGGTCGAGGTTACAAAGTTGCATCATCAAAATACTTTCATGTCTGTTCAGTTCACAGTCCTTTTCCTAGCTCTGTGATAGTGAGCTTTAACGTGATCTATTTCTAAATCTTTCGTGATTTATGTATATAATTTTACCTTTATATTAAATAAAATAGCATCATTTTCTTCGTGAAGCTGGAAGTTTTCATTCCAAGAGCGTTCTACAACTGGAAAGCATATAACAAAGAGACTTCTACTGGGACTAACTGGTATTACTAGACGTCGATCACACTAAAGAAAAATAAGTAAGCATTCAAGCTTTCTTCTGACTGGGAATGAGAGAAGCACGTTCTTATCTCAGAGGTCTTACACATACACGATACAACACATCACTTAAAGACGCTACGACTACCGTGGGAAAAGAAACGCCAGCAGCATTTCCCTCAGTCGTGACAACACTCTCACTTTATCTTCCCTGGAACGCCAACCCCCTGTTCAGATAACGATTGATTCGAAGGATATTATAATCGCTCTCCAAAGTGATATTCACGAATGCTATAACTGACGATTAAATGAAAGAAATGAACGTCAGCTCTCAGGCAGGGTTTGAACTCGAGACTTCTGAGTTTCGCGCACACAGCTCTACCAACCCCTTTCCATTCGAAAGTTAGCACCACCTTATGTGCCTTCCTGCCGTCTGGCCTCAACTCAGCTAACATTCTATCGTTATCGGACCATTTCCTCAGCTGACGGTGCCTATGAATATTGGGCGTCGTCATCCAGAAGTAAGGGGTCATTTCCAGGAAGCCTGGGTCACTTGCAGGTGTATTCTTCCGTTTCCTCTTGACAGGTGTGACAGTGGACGTAGCAACACCAGTGGAATTTGCAGTTGCACTTCCATTTGCGAATGTACTGGTGGGTGTTGTATCCCCTACCACAACACATGAGGTCGCAGCCATCGGGTTCTGCAAAGGAAGGAAAGAAATAGAGAGAACTAGGCAAGTTTTGGTTATAAATTGAGACATGCTTCAAGTAAGTAGCGAAGAGAGCAATGGATCTACCACACGCCATGTACTCCTGTTGTACTTTATTTCTCTACCTTTATCTTCTCTTTCTCTCTGTCCTTTAAAGGGATGACTGGCTCTGATTTGCACAACCTAAACTAAACTATTAATTAACCTTAAAATCTGCATTAGCTAAGTACATGTGAAACCACTAGTTTCTTAAAAATACTTTTCATTTTTGTTTTACATTGTATTTTGTCAGATTAATGACAGTACCTCTTCCAGTGTTTTTGAGAGTTAGGTCATATTTCGACCTTATAGCCAATATTCTCAAGCCTTGGGTTTTCCATAGTCATATGCTTTTACCTTCCAAGAGCTTTGATTTGATTTCCTTTACTTGAAGTGCTCTAAGGTTCAATTTATTAATCGCTCTTGGGTTATATTATGCAGACAGTTAAAATATGGTTAAAGTGGAGGTTTTATTATCGTGCATCGGCAACCACATTGCTGATCAGCAGTCTGCCCCAGCATGTTAAAGGATAAGCCCCATTTGAAAAACATCATGTCACGACATAAGGGCAGTCATAGTGATGGCATAATGTCTAGCACAAAGAAAAAAAGGGGCTAGTAATGACAATGATGATAATTACAAAGGTCCTTCGTGATGGCGACCATTAAATATACCTTTTGAAGTTCTGTTGCATCTGCGACCCACGGTCCCTAGAGATCCTGTCGCAGGATTCCTCTCGCAGTAGTTTGGGCTCTTTTGCAGATACACCAGGTCTGAAGATCTTGGCTTCCTTGAGCGTCGTTTTCCTCTGTGTAGTTTCAAGGTTGGGTTCGATCTCCTTGGGTTCTGAAAAAGGGAGGATTTGGTGAGACAATGAAGGCTATTAGGTTGCGGTAGCCTCTAGCAATAACTATGAGCCCTAAACTTAACCACTTTCGGTATTCTAGGTTTTCGCTTTTGCCAAACAAAGAAGAAAGGTAAGACATTGATTATAGCATTCATATGTGGCACACCAGCTAGGTCAATAGTAGCTCTTGAAATGATGAGGAAATGTGAATCAACTTTCGAAAGTTTCACGCATTTTCCCATCAAAATGAAAACTCATTTCCTTACTCATCAAAGCAGGTACTTCTAGGAACAGACTTTCAGAGTTGACAGTTGTAACTGTCACATAGCTGAATCTGTACAGGATGTATACGTACTCCTACACTAGAGTAAAACGTGTCTTAAACACACGTCAGCAACTTACTGCACACATCACAAGCAAGATGAACTCAGGTCAGTGACTTATTGGTATTCCAAACCAATCCTTCATACGATTATCCAGCATTGGCTAGCGATTCGTTCTCCAGTTATGGTCGTTGACTTGTTGTCAACGTGTTTGGTATATTTATGCAGTAAGTTGGTGACAAGTTTATGACATTTTTGGGATATGTTTGCCATAGGTTGTAAATATGTTTATGACAAGTTTTACTGGAGTGCGGACGCACCCTGTAAGCCTTACCTTTTTAGCGACGACCCGCTTGGCTGAATAATACTTCTGCAGGAGATGTTTTCCTATGGTATTGAACGAAGGGAGAGTCCTCCAGCAGGTTTTCATGGTGCAGGAACCGGATACGCCGTGACACTTGCACTCCGTTCTGAGGGTCTTACGAAGAGCCTGCGTGGAAGAGGTCGATAAGTAACACTATTCTTGTCCTTAGGCACACAAGAGATATTCTAAGCTGTTCACTGAAAATCAATCAGCAGGTCCCAATGATCTCCTAAATATTCTGTGAGATTGCTCTGCCTGTTCTTTATAATTTGCTAAACATGGCAGTCTGTGCTACAGTATTTTTTAGATTATATTTTCAACATGATAATGAATAAAAATGTATGACATTTTCCTTACGACTCATGGAAAATACCCAATCCATTCCTTACAGATCCTTTGATATGATAAGATTTCTCCTTAAAAAACCGGTGAAGATATCTTATCTTTTGATTTAAAAATCAGTCAAAAAATTTATAAGCTCTCCCGTATGAATCCTTCAGGATAGTCAAGCTGTCCCTTACAAATCGACTAATCTGTTCCTTTAAGAACTTGTGATTATGTCCTTTAAAACTTCCTTAGAAAATGAATGAGGATATTCTATATGTTTCTAATCCTTTAGTGAATGAGACTTACATCTCCCTAGGAGAGCTGTTAATCAGCTCAGTGGTCTGGTAAAACTAAGGTATACTTAACTTAAGAGTAAATTAATATATTCCATAGGTTACTGTGATAATCACTTGAAAAAATCCCAACTGTTTCTGTCAAAATTTGAAATTCTCAGCCTAACACTAAATTTATTCTTAAGCCAATGGTTCAATAAACAAAACTATACAGTTTTAAAATTGTACTCAAGAAGTGATAATCTATCCTATTTACAAAACAAGAAACCATTAAATTTAGAAACAAACAGACTGCAATACCTGGTCTTCATATCAATCAACCAAACGCACGCTCCATCCCCTCCCAAATGAAACGTTTTCAACTAAAAGCAACGTTTACGCTTTGCCTCTTAAAAAAAAAAATATCCACAAAGATCAGTATCCCTCTCTCACCCTTCTCCCAGCTTTGTTGTTGTGGAGATTCATCAAGGATCTGGCATCCCCCTCGACTTCTCGGGCGTCCACGAACCTCCTTGCGAAACGGATTCCGTACCTGTTCAGGACGAGAGATTGGGATATAAGGAATGCTCTTGTACCATTGGAGGAATTGATAAGTAACTTTTCAGATTATTATTATTATTATTATTATTATTATTATTATTATTATTATTATTATTATTATTATTATTATTAAAGCACAGCACAAACGACCATTAGCTGCATTAAATTATTATTATTATTATTATTATTATTATTATTATTATTATTATTATTATTATTATTATTATTATTATTATTATTATTATTATTATTATTAAAGCACGTGATAAAAGAACATTGGCTTTCTTAAAGAAGCATTTATGTCATTTGCCCTATTATTATTATTATTAAATGGACTTGATAAAGAACATTGGCATTTGATAATAGAAGTTAAGCACATTAATAAAAGCTTTTGCTTATGATAAAAGAGACAGATAGGCTGACGAATTTATAAATATAAAAATTACGACCATTTCACATGACTGTTAGTTCCCATAAAATTAATGCCACGGAATATCGAAATAATACTTGATTAACCTCATCCTTTCCTTCTTTCTTTTTCATTTCATTTAAATTTTTGTCTTCTTCCGTCCCGCTAAAGAAAACAAAATTCAATAAATCCCCAAGCTTACTGAAATCTCCAGGCAATGAAAAAAGATAAGAAATAAATCCCCAAACAATGAACAACATTAACAAACAAATCCCCAGACTCGTTTAAATCCCAAGACAGTTAACAACAATAACAAACGAATCCCCAGACAATAAGCAACAGTTACAAATAAATCCCTATACCCATTTAAATTCCCAGGCAATGAACAACAATAACAAATAAATCACTATACCCATTTAAATTCCCAGACAATGAACAACAATTACAAATAAATCTCCAGACAATGAGCAACAATAAGAAATAAATCCCCACCCAACGAACAACAATCATAAAAAAATCCCAAGACGACGAACAACAGTAATAAATAAATCCCCGAACAATGAACAGCAATGATAAATAGATCCCCGGACAATGAACAACAATAATAAATAAATCCCCAGACCATGAACATCAATATTAAACAAATCCCCAGACAACAAACAACAATCCTCCCCTTTCATTTTCATTTCATTTAAAAAAAATTTAAATCTTCTTCCGTCCCCAGACAATGAAAACAAAATTCAATAAACCCCAGGCAATCCACAAAACAAATAAATCCTTACTGAAATCTAAATCTCCAGGCAATGAACAAAATATAATAAATAAATCCCTAGACAATAAACAACAATGATGAATATATCCCCAGACTACGAACAACAACAATGTAAACAATGAACAACATTAAAAACGATAAAAAAATCCCCCATTTAAATCCCAAGACAATTAAAAACTATAATAAATCCCAAGACCTATTTAAATCCCCAGGCAATAAAAACTAAATAAATAAACCCAGACCTATTTAAATTCCCTGAAAATTAAAAAAACTAAATAAATAAACCCACAGACCCATTTAAATCCCAGACAATTAAAAACTATAATAAATAAACCCAGACCTATTTAAATCAATTAAAAACAATAATAAATAAACCCAAATCACTAATCCCATTTAAATTCCCAGACAATGAACAACAATTAAAAACAAATAAATAAACCCCAGACAATGAGCAACAATAAAAACTAAATAAATCCCCAGACCAAAAACAGACAATTAAAAACTATAAAAAAAACCCAAGACGACGAACAACCCCAGACAATAAAAATCCCCGAACAATGAACAGCAATGATAAATAGATCCCCGGACAATGAACAACAATAATAAATAAACCCCAGACCTATTTAACATCAATAAAAACTAAATAAATAAACCCCAGACAACAAACAACAATTGTAAATAAGTCCCCAGACCCATTTAAATCCACAGACAATTAAAAACTATAATAAATAAACCCACAGATAATTAAATCTACAACAAAAAAACGAATAAATAAACCCCAGATCTATTTAAATCCCCAGACAATGAACAACAATGAGAAATAAACCCCCAGGCAATTAACCACAATAACAAATAAATCCCCAGACACTGAACAACAATAACAAATAAATCTCCAAACAATGAACAACAATATAATAAATAAACCCCTAGACAATAAAAACAATGATAAATAAACCCCACAGACCTATTTAAACAACAACAATGTAAAAGACAATTAAAAACTAGACAATAAACAACAGACCTATTTAAATCCCCAGACATTAAAAAACGATAAGAAATAGATTCCCAGACCCATTTAAATCCCCAGACAATTAAAAACTATAATAAATAAGCCCACAGACCTATTTAAATCCCCAGGCAATTAAAAACTATAATAAATAAACCCACAGACCTATTTAAATTCCCTGAAAATTAAAAACTACAATAAATAAACCCACAGACCTATTTAAATCCCCAGACAATTAAAAACTATAATAAATAAACCCACAGACCTATTTAAATCCACAGACAATTAAAAACTATAATAAATAAACCCACAGATCTATTTAAATCCACAGACAATTAAAAACTATAATAAATAAACCCACAGACCTATTTAAATCCCCAGACAATTAAAAACTATAATAAATAAACCCACAGACCTATTTAAATTCCCTGACAATTAAAAACTACAACAAATAAACCCACAGACCTATTTAAATCCCCAGACAATTAAAAACTATAATAGAGACCCACAGACCTGTTTAAATCCCCTAACAACGAACAACAGTGACAAATAAATCGCCAGCCCCAATTAAATCTCCAGAACTTACTTGATATCGGCGCTACAGCCTCCCCACTTCCACCCGGCGTCGGTGTGACCCCGGCGGGAATCGTCACACCCGCAGGTGGAGATGTTCCCGCGGGCGCACGAGGCCGTGACGCTGTGAGCCATTCCCGCGCTGGCTACGGCGTACACGTAAGCGGCCTCCCGACTAGCTGAAATGCAAAGAGATTGATTTTTTAGGCATCTAGGAATCGGTGGGAAATGGGAATCCTATGTCCAGTAGACTAGGTTGAATTCAGATAAATTTATATTTTTAGGAATCTAGGAATCGGTGATCGACTGGCTAGGAAACTGGAATCCCACGACTACCAGACTAGCTGGAATGCAAATATATTTATTTTTATGGATCTAGGAATCGGTGGGAAATGGGAATCCTATATCCGGTAGACTCCGGCAGACAAGGTTGAATTCAGGTAAACCTCTTCTGGGAATCGGTGATTAGCTGGGTGGGAGATGGGAATCATATATCTACCAGACAAGCTGGAATACAGATAGATTTTTAGTTTAAGAATCTAGAAATCGGTAACTACCTGGATTCCTATGTCTCTAAACAAACTGGAATTTAGATAAATCATTTCTTTTTAGGAATCTAGGAATCGGCGATTAGCTGGGTGGGGATCCTATGTCCGTTAGAGGGATATTCTGATAAATATCGTTTTGTGAATCTAGGAACCGGTGACTAGCAGGTGAGAAATGGGAACCCTATGTCCGGTAGACTAGCTGGAATTCAGTAAGACTTTTTCTACGAATCCAGGAATGAGTGTAAATTGCAATTCATAGGACTTAATTTGCCTAGCCCCAGTCCAGTATATCTATAAAAAATTATATATTCTTATCGAATGTAAGAAATACTAACAAAAACTGATATGTCAGTCTTAAATATATTCCTAAAATTGCAAAATACATCCAGGATGTAAGTTGCTTAAAGACAGGTTCACATATAGCTAAGACACCCATTAAAATTACATAAAAGAAAACTATACATATTATTAGAAAATGAGAAAATGAATGGCAGACTAAAAGAGACTAGAAATCCTGCCCTTTCTCTGACGTGTTCAGAAATCGTGATCATATGACCATAGTTATGTCCTCTACACACACATATATTTATGGGGTTCGTATTTAATGTTTTAAATTTAACGATTAAATATGCGAAATCACGTGTTATATATCCCTTAAGGTATATGCAAATGTAAAGTGGTTTTATATAAGACTTTTCCACCAAAGATATAAAAGAACAGTTAGTTGTCATTTTGTCAATTAGTTCGGTGAAATATCAAGATTTTTGGAATGTAATACCTTTTCATTACGGTGAAAATTCACTGATTACGTCACCAAATGTATATATCACGTGAGTAAATCTTCTGTAATAGTCGCACATTTTTTAGATGAGAATAAATCTCATGAAGAATTTAACACAGTCCCAGGTATATTTAGAGAAGTGTATTCCATGTTAAAAGCATTTATTACCTATAGCACGAGGTTGGATTGCAACAAAGGAAAATTATCATTCTAGCCAATGGAATGACAATTTCTAGATTACAAGCTATTTACATAAACAAGCGTATTTAATCAATTACGCTGACGTTAGTATGGCGATATTTCTGACCAAGCACTCGTTGCTCAAAAAAACTTTTTTTTTTTCAGGTTAAATATCTCATTTGTTAACTTTGTCTTACATTATCTCCAATATCCAATGCAATGGGACGCGTTGTGTGTCGTTATATAAGAACTGTCAATAAAACGTTTTCATAAATATTTGACAACGACTTTTGCCAAATTACAGAGCTTTAAATCTGTTCATTCCCTTCTATTAAATCAGTGAATGTTAATAGTATTTTCTGAAACAAGTCTATGACGACAAAATCATTTAAATCACTATAACTGACGCATGACTAACTAGTGCTACAACGATTATATTTTCTAGGAACAAAATAATCCTGAGATTATTATTGCAAAACAATAGTTGTAAGTGTTAGCATAGGCTAGGCCTTATAATACGTCTGTTTGTGAAATGGATAACATGAACTATATTACTTGCTGAAAAGCATATCGACTATTCACTGATGTTACGCATAAAGTTTTAATTTTTTTTTTTTTTTTTTATTCTTGTCACCAGGAGCACAATAAATTTTACACTTACTTTTGTAGGCTCTGAAAAGGGTGTAACTCAGTCTAAATTTAATCCAATAGGCATATGAGAGAGAGAGAGAGAGAGAGAGAGAGAGAGAGAGAGAGAGAGAGAGAGAGAGAGAGAGAGAGAGATAGTTGATGCTGGTCTTAAGAGTCGGAGAGAGATATCTCTAGACTCATAATCGCTGGGTGGGTCCAGCTGTGGCCTGTCTTTCGCCTTAGGCTGAAGGACCTGGAAATGTGACTTCGCCCTTTCTTAGTGTCATTCTTCTTCTTCTCTGGAATTTATGGGAGACACTGGACTGTAATCAAAGGAAGGAATACGGCCTAAACACCACGTTCAGTTCAC